>NC_143202.1:24877500-25182500 GCF_051530095.1 Phoenix dactylifera | reverse complement strand
GAAGCAGGCCCATCTTGCCAATATGCATGCAACCTTCCAAAAGGATCGCGTGCATCAGTTCTAACCATTTTGTGTACTGGTACCTTTTGAGATTTTGTCCCTATAGCATCAAATTACTATATAATCAAAAAAAATATACAGAAGGATAGTCTAAACATTGTTAAGTTATGATCAAGTAGCTGCAATGTATATGCTGATATGTTTCTGCAGTACAGGAAAAGGCATACTGTAAGTAGGAAATTACTGGATGTACCAGAACTGAAGGCACTGTTTTCAGGGTCCTTTTTTCCACTAATATGACTCGTCTGTGATGTATAGACTGAGGAATTTACAGCCTATGATGTGCATAGAAAACCACTGATCAGGTATGATGAAAGCTTGCTAAAACACAAGTTAAATCACATTTAAAAATTTCCATGGCACGAAAAGTGGCAATAAGATCTCTTTAGGCGCTATATAAACATAAGTGTGAAACTATTATACAAATTTTCTCTTAATGGATCTTCATAACAGCATATTTGGGGTACCATCATTTTTTCTGATAGTTTTCTTGCACATCATTTTCACAATTTACCTTCTTGACAGCAATGCCCAGATAAAAAATGGTCGGCTGCATGACAATATCCACAAAAGAAATGAACTCTGAAGAACATATATAAAATATGTAAAAATCCACCTGCCTCCAGCCTTGTTGATGCAACTCAAGAAAAAAATGTCTTCGATAGGAGGAAGAACAAGTAGAAATAGAAACCCAATTCCAAGAAAAAAGAAGAAAAGGACATCTAGGGATCATAACAAGTGCTACAAGTTTCCTTCATGCTGCATCAATGAGATAATTTGAGAAAATTGAATGAAAATATAAGGCCATCTGCATACAATCTCGCTGGTGCAACTCAAAATAACCATGCAAGATCCGCAATCTCAATACCGACTGCTGTACCAGTGTTACCAATTTGGTACAGCATGATCAGTACAATAAAAAACACACCCTATACTATGAGAGCTCCTAGTCTCTTTCTTCTCACTTTTTATCATGGTATTGTCCAAAGTTGAGCGGTATAGGTCGGTACGGTACGGTATGCATCCTGATTCTAGACAATACCAGATAGCACGAGATGCTTGGTTCAAATCAGTCTGACTCGTATAATGAAATAAACCTTCATATCATACCAGTACCTTATCAGTACAGTATGGTACGATCAGTACAAGTTGGTATGCTAGACCTTGTAACGAAATGATTAATGGTGATAGGAGGAAAATTTGGGCTGCTTTTTTTTTTTTTTTTTTTTTTTTTTTTGCTAAACCGGGCGATCTATACAACACGTGTACGGATACACCCAATAAAATCGAAAATTTGGGCTGCTTTTAATTTGGCTTTTTGGCTCATTTTTGTCCATGAGATGAAGACAGCTTCCTGCCTCAAGTGATTATCTTCCCTCTTTATCTGCATTCTTTCCAAGTCTAGGGGAATGTTGGAGGGCTGCTCCTTGGTTGTATCGGCTCAGTCTCCAGCCAATATTGTAGATCTCCCTGGCAACCAATTAACATTTTTTGTTTTATGGCAAGCCCCTGTTTTGACTAGATTTGCCCTCGCAAGGAATTTGACACCAATTTTTAAAGGATTGGAATCATGTTGACAACCAATCCTAAAATTTATTCCATCTATTAAGCCTTCTTAACTCTGCATTATGCTTTATCTAACCCCATATTTGACAGGAAAGGACTTGGGTGATGATGACAATGACCGATAGGAGGAAAATAAGAAAGCAAAGAAATCCATTTTTGAGAAAGGTAGAAGGAAAAGACATCTTGGGAAGTGCCTCCAAGTAACATAGGTTCTGCATCATTGAGATAAGTTGAGAAGATTAATAAATATAAGATCTCTTGGTCATAGATCGGAGGGAAAATAAGAAAATCCTTTTATAAGGAGGTAAAAGAGAACTAAGAACATAACCAGATGATGACAAAGGGAGTATTCCCTCTATGCACCAATAATAAGTGGACCCCAGTATTTTACTCCCCATGGGGAAACAAAAACCCACCACCCACACACAGAAAAAACAAGAAGTTTTGATGCTTCAGAAATACCTCCTGCATGCCAACAGTCTATCCATGCCTAAATTTTGGTGCGAGAGCCTCTCTCCCCCCCTACCATAACCATCTAGCCTTTTCCCAACTATTTCAGATTAGCTTTGTGGATCCTCATTCGCCAAGTAAGAGCCTCTGTCCCCCTAAAATCTCAAACTTACACTAAGTAAAGAATGAAAGAAGAAGAGGAAAAAGAATTACATCCACAAGAAGGCTCCAATATTTAAATATATAAGTTCAAACAAACTGCCACCTGCATCCCCCCCCCCCCCCCCCAAAAAAATAGTATCTCTTGTTTTCTATCCAGAAAACTCCATAAAAAGTCTATTTCTCCATCCTAGCATACCACATCTTTATCAAATATTTGGGCATGTCTCAGAGCTATGCTACAAGAGTGCAAATCAAAATCCTTATAGTAGTTTGGTTGTTTCATCCTATAATGATGAAATTCTTCAAATGTTTCTCCAGCATTATCTTTTCTACCCTACTGCGACTAATAATGAAAGAAAGAAATGCAAGAGCAGTGCTGGGAATTAAATCTCTTGCTAGCTAAAAACAAACTCATCAAAAGTTCCCACTATACAAATATCTGTGTGTGCCTGTGTCTGTGTGTCTGTGTGTATCCTAGTCAATATCTCATCTCATTTCCATGTCCGTAGTTCTTTCAATTATATCTCACCCTCACTAGCATTGCCCAAGTTATGTGGTAGGCACCACTATCTGAATATGGAACCTTGGTTATCGAAAGGTTGAATCAGGATATTGAATCATACCATGAGATACAAGGATTGAAAGAACTTGATCTAACCACTTACGAAATCTAACTATCATTCTCTATTCCTTGTGTTCTTCTTCCGAACTATGATAATGATAGTTCATTCTAAAACATTTATGCATGCACGCATCTGTTTGTGTGTGACCATCCTTGCCTTTTAGAAGAACTCAATAATATGTTTCTTTTGTATTTTTCTTCTTTCCTTTTGTCATTCTAATTGGTGAGAATATAGGAGAATTTCAGGTTCTATAGCAAAATAATAAAGTTGGCTTCATGTAATTTACAAGGGCAAACTATCTAGATATGATACTATAGCTGTAGGCTCATTAGATTAGTAGTTCCATTAAGAAAAACATCATATTACATTTCTAACAAAAAAAACAATATTTTTGTGAACAAACTTTTAGAGTATCCAGATCCTCCTTATCTTTATCCACCATGTAGCAGTTGTTAAAACTATCAGAGGCCACCCTCCTAGATTAAAATATGATATCCTTGACGGGCTATGTTATAATGAAAAATAAACCAAGTCTCAGGTCCACCTGATTAGTTCCAAATTAGATCTACAACTGAGATTTACTTCCTGATAGTTGGGATCTTCTAGTTTGAGATCCCTCAACTCTCCTATGGCGTAGTGTGAATATATGAGTGAAAAGGTGAGATTATATTCCTGACAAAATTTAAATTCCAGTAATTTAAAACGATAGGATTATACCCTTTTGTAGCAACTAGAACCTTGGGGTGCACATGATTAGGGTTGGTAGATTAGGGGTTAGTCCAAAACCAAATCAGTCTTGATTGTTTTCCAATATTGGCTGAACCAGTCAATATTGGAGCTAAAACAAACCAATCCAACCAAGATTGGATTGACTCAGGTCAATTCTAGAGAGGCTTAAAAATAAAGATTAAATTTTAACATATGATCTATTAGTATATGTTAAGGAAAAATGAACAATATAGCAACAAATAATCTATCAACATCACACAATTACCAACACAAAAAATAAATAATAAATGTTGGACATAACAAGCTACAAATATCAGAAACCTAATGGAACAAAACAAAAGTTAACATAAATTATGGGTCTATAATGGTATAGATAAAAATATAATAAATTATTGGATGATATATGTTATATTGTAAACTTTATACATAAAATATTATCTATGTAAATTGGTTCGGTTTGGGTTGGATCAGGTTATCCAACCCCGTGACCCGAGATCAGATCAATCCAGTTAGGACTTAAGGTGACTCCAAATGAGAATCAAACTGAACCATCTTATATAAAACCCGAACCAAACCAACCCAATGAAGGTTTAGCTATCAGGATAATCGGAATCTTATGAACTCTACTAGAACCCATGGTATATGGTCAATCAAGATCATAAAATTTTTAGGCCAAGGGCACATGCCTTCGATGCTCCAAACCACTACGTGAAGTATAGGACCATAAAGTAGAAGTTGAAAACTTCCAATTGTTGCAACCAAGGTTCGTCGTCTCGGTACCGTACCTCGTACCGGCGTCACACTAGCACGGTATCGGTACGATACGGTACAGTATGAATTTTTTTTTGCATACCGACATCCGTACCGGGTACCAGTACCGAACTGGTACGCAATAGTATGCCCCATACTACCCAGTTTGGGCCGGTACGGCGTACCTTGGTTGCAACCATTAGGTTATGGCATGTCCAAGCAACGTTATTCAAATAACTGCCAATTCAATAGTATATTCATGGTCATGTCCAAGCTCAAAAAGCAAAAGAAAATGAAAAATAATTAATATCCACCTACTTTGTTTCTTTCTATCAAGCCATACAATATTCTTTAGTAAAAAAATAACAAAGTGATTACCATACAAAGTAGAGGATAGAAGTTCCAAAAAAGGAACAAAAAAGTTATATATGAGTGAATTACCTGAGTTTGAAATGTTCTTGATGTGTTAGAGTTCATCAACTTAGACTCGACAGCAGTCTGTATGGTCTCAATAAGACTCTCCTGGTTTAAAAGGCTTACCTGCAATCAGGAATGTACAGCTGATCTGAACATTGTTGGATTAATTAGAAGATTTATACACAAACAGTAAGCAATTATGGAAAAGAAAAGATTAAAAGGCCCACCCATTTCCTACAAATACATGAGAACAAGGACTTTGCTTCATTAAATTCTACAAGAGACTGTTTTCACACAGACAGATCTGTAATAGTATACCTCTCTTTTTGTCGGATGCATATTGACATCTACATGCTCGGATGGGAGACTGATTAACATATAAATGAAAGGTTTTGATGCTTTCGGCAAAGTTGCAGAATAAACAACTTCAATAGCTCTTTTCAAGGCAGTGCATTCCACCAGCCTGTCTGAAAGAAAATATTTTAGATAATGTATATTGAAGCATAGTTATAAGTCATCAGTTCTGAGTTTCAAAGTAAATATGTTCCTAACCTTTATCTTTAGATATCATTAATAATCTGATGCCAGTATGGTACTCATGTTTACATACCATTAATGAAAAGTATCATTGTTGTTTTTTTCGCTACATAATTTGCATTTGAAATAAAACCATCCATCTTGAAGATTGATCGGGCAGGATTGTCATCTGAAGTAGTTATTTCCATCAGATCACGAGCCACAGAAACACCATACACAGTTCTGATAGCATCCAGCCTTGAACATGAAGCAACCGTGTGAACATCTGCTCTATTTGCGCCGTGCTATTTCATATAAATGAAGAGGTATTAGCATTTCATATACAGCAAATTAAAATAAAAGTTCTATTTGCATTAACATTTCACTGAAGCATCAAATGTTGACTCACCTTCCTGCAAGAAAAGCTCACACTAATGTTATGGACTGCAAACCGACTAATCAAGTCTATAATCTTTGGGTAATCATCACTGGAGCTCTGCAATGTCTTTCTCCGAGCAATCATATTGTAAAATAGATTCTCAACCTGAAACAAATGAACTTTGATAATCAAAAAGATTCCATGACATAGATAGTATGCAAAATCACACAAGAAATTGATGAGAAACTTGTAATGCCGGTCATGATACCAAAACCATGCAGAATGCCCTACCATTATTTGAGTTCCTCTAACAGCGGCACAGGGCCTGGGTTCATGCTCCATTACTCCATCTCTATAAGAAACCCTGAAAATGGGCATTGAAAAAAAATATTGAATATGACAGAACTGTATAACATTGATGGAAGGAACTTGAGAAAGACATACACCTGTAACCATGCAGTTGACCTTCAGTTATAGTTGTCACAGTGACATGACCAACATACGTCATGCTGGCCAAAGCCTCCCCTCTAAAACCCATTGATTTAATTGTCTGTAGGTCCTCATATGTAGATAACTTTGATGTGGTGTGTCTTTCACATAGTATTGGCAGATCCTCATACTGTTACCACAATAATTTCATGCCATTAATAATAACAATATATAAGAGAGAAGAACTACTAAGAATTGCTAGCTCCCAATTGTCAATTGGAACTGCAATACACGAAATATCACAAATCTATAATACAACTCACAGAAAGAGGTAAGCACTGTAGCAACTTTAAATCAAGTTTAATGTCCCAAGAAGTTTATCCTTTCTATTGGAGCATTTATTTTATCATTTTTAACAAATCCAAAACTCCTGGTTACCTGAATCATTAGTCCCAGAGAGTGATCAGCCTCCATTAGTTTGATGTAAGCCTACCTACATCCTCTAGTTCCCAAGCCTTCCACTGTTTACTGTTTTCCAATATTTCCCACAACGAACGTCCATCGGAGGCAGTCACTTAAAGAAACCCTAGCGCAAATATTTCTTGAAAATATTTTAAAATTCCATATTCGGCTAATCAACACAATCGACCACGCTTGTTTTCCACTTCTTGAACCAAGAAAAGGGGTTACGATAAAAACCCTATATACATGCAAAAGAATAAATGTTTAACTAAAAAAAGGCATCCATTTTTGAATCTTTCTAAGGATCGACTTGCATTTTCGGAGCATTAATCAAGCGGAATGGGCTCAAAAGACGCGCAAGGGTATTGAAGGGGAAATCGGAGAGCAAGGGTTTACCCGGATGCCGTGGCCGTTGTCCGAGACCTGGATGAGCTTGAGGCCGCCGTCCTTGACGACGACGGAGATGGAGGTGGCCCCGGCGTCAAGGCTGTTCTCCACTAGCTCCTTCACAGCAGAGGCCGGCCGCTGGATCACCTCCCCCGCCGCAATCCGGTTCACCACCGACTCGTCCAGCCGCCGAATCCTCGGCGGCTCCACCCTCGCCTCGGTGGAGTCCGTCGCCTGCTCGGGTTCATCAATCTCCATGGCGACAGAGAGGGAGAGAGAAGGTGGGGTCGGGTGCAGGTTTTGGAGGGAGAAGAAGAAGAAGAAGAAGAAGAAAAGAAAGAGGGGGGGGTTGTTTACAGACCCGACTTTATGTTTGACTTCTGCAATTCCACAACCGACTTCTTGCAACTTTGCCCAACACGGAATAAAAGGGGGATGGTTTGTTGAATGGATGTGGGCGGGGTCAGGTACTACGATTCATATGAATAATTTTTTTTTTAACTATTTAAAGATCAATGGAGAATCAAGAAGCAGCGGACCAACACTAACCCAATTTGGCATTATTTTTTATTTCTTGTTTTATACTTTTTGAAAACAAAAATATGAAAACCCAACACAGAAGAAAAGTTTGGTACCCTTAGTTTTATTTTTGATTTTTTAAAAATATTTTTTTGATTTCTAAAAAAATATGAAAGGAACTATTACTTTCAATAAGAAACATACTTCTTTTTTATCACCACTATCAACATTGCTTCCATTACCACTATTGTTGTCGCTTCCATCTTCACTATTGTCGTCACTGCTACCGCTACTATTATTGTATCTTCCACTATACCACCGCCATTATTATCGCCTTTACTGCACTGCCACTAGATTTGCCACCGACGCCACTATAACTATTGTCTTCACTGCTTCTGTCTTCACCACCATCATTGTGCTTGTTTTGTTTAAAAATATATGTTGACCAAAAAAAATATTAAAAATTAGGGAAAAGGGGGAAGGATTTCTATATGCATGAGTAGATATGTTGATCTGTTAGATCACGCTAGGTGCAAATAATTTTGTTGCTATTTGTACTTAATTAAAGCATGGTTAGGTTAGCATCGAGTGGTAGGATTATGTTCTCGAAGGAGCAATTTTTAGATGGGTATATCTGGATAATTTATTAAGTTATATTAATAGATTTTTCATATTAATAATGGCTTTCTAATTAGAAATGAGAGGATGCGATGGAAGTCTAAATGCGAGGCACAGGTATACAGATAGAGACACCAACAAAGCAGCAAGTGTCTCTTGGTGGAGAACTATAACTTTCTATATCACTATACGTTCGTAGTTCTATTTTTCTTGAGATTGGTTTCTGTACTAATAATATTGTAATTACTATTATTATATATTAATGCAGCAATTTTCTCCGTATTTTATTTTATAATTTCTTTTTGTATAAATATCCTTCCAAAATTAATATTTACATATATATATATATATATATATATCCTCATAAAACACTTATTTTGCTATGCTACCTATTTTTTTATTTTTGTTTTTGCATATGTTCCTTTGCCATCTAATGCCATTAAAAAATTAACAGTTTCAAATTAAAATAATTAAAATATCCTTAATGTGTAGATGTGCAAAAAGAAACATTTATAAGGTGATCGCGTTGGAAAACAAAAAAGTAATTTCAAAATTTTATTTTATTTTTAATTAAAATAAATATAGTTTTTGTTAACGATGTTAGAAAAACCGTGATATTAGTGGCATTTGTGCAAAAATAGTATTTTAGGAGGAGACATGTACCCTAAAAAGCATCTAATTTCCATGTTAGACATTGATTCTTTTAGATAATAAGTGGTTGAATTCCCAGAGGAAGTGGCTCAAAGGATCCTGCAAATTATATTATAAGAGAATCTCTTCTGCTAAGAAGAATTTTTCAGTCATGCAGGTATGCAGAAGCCTTTTCCCTGTCCACCTTCAATCCATGTGAAGTGGTCCTGCATCTTTAAAACCAATGGACCTGTCAAGATGATATGGTCCCTTCCAAGCTGCAATAGCAGCAATAATGCAGCAGTCAAGCCTCATTCGTAGGACTTTTGTGCACGGCACCTCCAAGGCTGATCATAGTGCTCAGATATCAATTGGTTATCCTTTGTGTATGATTCTGCTTTATTAAAATTAAGAAAGGGACATATAACAATATGAAAATTATTATTGTGAAAGACATGACAGAATTATGATGATTGTTGGGGGCAGATGGGGGACCCGGGACTTTAGTTCCACATAGGAAAAGTAGCAGAAAGGATTGTGCCTTATAAGAAGGGGCCACTTCTTTCCTTCCAGAGGACGCTTTTAAAAAGGACAAAGCCTTGAGGGAAAAACTACCGACACGGTCACTTTCCCCATCTAATAGATGGTCCTAGAGGAAGGACCCCGCCGAAACTTCCCCGCACGGGATTTTAGTCCCACATTGGAAGAGTAGCGAAAAGGATTGTGCCTTATAAGGAGGGGCCACCCCTTTTCTTTTAGAGAGCCCTAAGGACAAAGCCGTGAGGAGGAAACTGCCGTGCGTCGAGATGCAGTCACTTTTTCGCTCTAACAATAATGGTGTAGGAAATCATAGCCATTTTATGGTACTGAAATTGTTAGGTTTTATTTCTTTAATTATTTTTATTACAAATTAATGGCAAGGTTGCATTTGGAATGTGATGCATTAGCTTGTAGTTCAATGGCTGGGTCAGCATCCGTAGAAATGCTTGCTCTAAACATTTGATGCCATGTTGTTGGATCAACAGTTTGGCTGTGGGAAATTACTACTCTGCAGCAGAACTTTAAATCCATTTTAAGGTTTTTCATTCAAGTTATTTTTTCCTCCTTTCATTTTCCCCGACAAATTTAGTTGCATGGTTTAGATGGTGATATCAGATTTTTGGTTATCTAGGCAGCATCTAAACCCTAATTGTGAAGAGAGTTGCCATCATTAACATTGAGGCATGAAATGTTTGTACGTAGGTTGAAACTTTGGGAAAGAGAATATTAACAGGCCTAATTTTCAAGTAATTACATCGGACTTTTGTGAATCGGAGTTACGGGTTATGACATAATTTTTCTTGTTTGTGATGGAAAATAACCGAAAACCCTAACCTTGCAAAAAAAACATTCAGTTGGAGATCTTTAGAAAAACCATCAGGACACTTCACCAGCTGCACTATCACCTTCAAGTAATAAGTTATGGTTTGGAAAATATTGTTTGTAAAACAAAGAAAAAGAAGGATAACATTAATAAATTAATTTTTTAAACAGCCAGGAAATCTCATTTAATGCATGGACCTTTAAGATAATTTCAGAATATTTTCTAAACAGAGTTTCTAACATTAGTCTTAATTAGCATAACAAGAAAGTCCTAGTTCTATATAAGCAGAGGCAAGACATGTAATAAAGAGCATTTGCTTATTACTAGTTTTTACTTGAAATTTTGATACTTTCCAATTTGTTTCTTGTTGATTCAAGTAATTTTGTTTCGATCATTAATTAATTAGTTAAATGGAGAATAAGTTCATTGCTATCTATTTCTGCAGAAACTTCAAAGTAAAAAAAACCCTAACTGAATCATACAGAGGAAAACAACAATCAAAAGCAAAATAAATTGGAATTAGATATGATAATAGGAAGAACCCTAGAAAGAACACAAAACAAAGTAACATATCGGAGGACAAAGTTGCTACTTGGGCCACTATGTGGCTCTTAGGTGCTCAAGGTTATATTTGATTGCAAATAAAGTTGAAGTGAATATAATGGAAAAGAAAAATGAAGTAAATTTTCTCTCAGTTTCACTGAGAGCTAGTTTTGGGTTTGAATTTGTTTGAATTATTTCAAAATCATCCCATGAAAGGAGAAAAATTGTGAACTTCGAAACATAATTCACACATTATTTTATCTCTAATGTTTTCTCATATGCTTTTTTTGGTTGTTGAGGAAGTGAAAGAAAAAGAGAAGAACTCTGTGGAATAGATTAAGAAAAGAAAAGAAATGTCAAAATTTCCTACGATTTGGCTTACGATAAGAAAATCAAAGAGAAAGTTGTGTGGAGGTTCCAGCCTTGGAATGTTTGTATGATTATCTTGTCCATATCTTTGGAGACAAATAAACTTTTGATTTGCTTTCTCAAAATCTCTATCTTTTTTTTTTTGCTAGGAAAAATCTCTACATTTTAGAAGGGAAAAGTTTTAGGATGGTTAGAAATTTCAAACACAATATTTTTTTTTGAAATTTTCTTCTCTCCATCAACCATCAGAGAAAAGAAATGATTCCTCTCTGATAAACATCCTTTCACTTTCTTGGCAAACAAACAAAGTTCTAATATTTTTCTTTTGACTATCAATTATTGGATAAAGAAGATTCTGAAAGTTTCTTACCCTTCTTTTGGAAGAATCAAAACCTAAAGCTTTGGTAGTGGAACTGAAATCAACATATCCTTCAACCGAAGTCCTATCAGAGAAAAGCTGCCCACTATTGTAATAATTAGTTGGAAATAGAGCCCTATGATGCTTATGGCCAAATAGGATATCCGACAGCATAAGATGATGGGGTCTTCATCATGCAAATAACTAAACAAATTTGAAATTAAAGTTTTCATAAAGAAAATTTGTTCTTCCATCCTTTTCTCTCTAGCATTGCGGAGACCATATATATATTTAGATTTTTTGCATGAATACCCTTCTAAATATCAGATTTTGCATGAATACCCTTCCAAAATTGATATTTGTATGTGTACTCTCGTAAAACACTTATTTTGCTATTCTACCTTTTTTTTATATTTTTATTTTTACATATGTATCCATGCTATCTAACGGCATTAAAAAATTAACGGTTTCAAATTAAAATGACTAATATATCCTTAATTGGTAGACATGCAAATAGATTGCAATCCTAATAGCAGTAGGAGAAGACAGGAACAATAGCATAATTTTAAAATTTTATTTTATTTTTAGTTAATATAAATATGATTTTTCTTAACATCGTTAGAAAAATCGTTATATTAGGGACATTTGTACAATAACAAAGTTTTACGAGGGTATATATACAAATATCAATTTTGAAAGAATATTTATGCAAAATTTGATATTTAGAAGGGTACCCATGCAGAAAAACTCTATATATTTATATGCCATGCACAACTTTCTTTGCCTTGTAAACAAAACAAAGTGGTCTCCTTTCAGACCACCATTGAAAAGAGAAGCATCTTATCCCATGAGACTTTGGAAACTCTTACGCCTAGCTGGCCTCTCCATCAGCTCTTTTCAGCAAATCAGTGCGTAGGGTGGGGCATGCAGTGTGATCCCGCACTAGCCATAAAGCCTTCCTCTTTCATATAACTCTTTTCTTTAATAATTGTCCTCTTTTCTAGACTTAGCTTTTCATGATGCACATGAGAAATTTGTAATGAGATCACAGAGAGAATATATGGATTCACAGAGAAAAGCGCGATATCATCATTTGACTCCAGGAGCTCAAAACATCCTAGCTGCAGAAAATTCCTCCAATCAGTATACATCACAGAGCTCTATCGCTTGTGCAACTTGGCAAAAAGAAGAGGGATCATAAAGGTGTTGGCTGGCAAACAAAAATGAAAAAAGGAGTGAATATAGAGCATCCTCCCCTCTTCTAGCTTCTGCTTTTGGCGAAGGCTATGGTGAAATAGGTGCAGGCTGATTCTCTTTTGGCTGTGGCTTTTAAGTGTTATAGCTGAAACGCTAGCAGGAATTAAGTTGCTGGATTCTTGACGAATATGAAGACCAGTCTAATTTTAAAATGAAGGCTGGCTTTCAATCTTTCAAGTCATGCATAGAAAATACAAATATATTTTAGAGGCGGCCACTCGACATGGAAGAATGGTCAGCGAGGGAACTCTGAAAGAAAAAAGAGTTGGTGTAGGTCTCCAACGAGGATTGCACCCACCCAGAAAGCAGAAGAGATTGAGACTAAAGACCACCTACAAATTGATGTCTTGTTGAATTTGCTAGTGCAATGCAACTTGGACAAAGCACCAAAGTTGTAACCATACTTCTACCTTTCTTTGTTTCTTTTATGTATTAATACACACATAGAACAAGTGCCGAACCAGATTTTTGGTGCAATACGTGGGGTCTGGGGTGTTTTGTCAGGCCCAAAATGTCAATTCCCTCCCCCCCCCCCCACATTTTTTTCTGCGAAAAAATCCGGCTTGCGCACTGGGAGTACACGAACAATCGTTCTTTTATATTGGCTTCATTCAAGAGTATTATAGGGGAAACATGATTCTCATGCAATTTAGCATGTTTCATCGAAGAAGAGAATTAATATTTCAGATACCTGAAAATAGGCAGAGAGAAATATCAATAAATCACTTCCTTTAGCATAGTTTGGATGACCATTTGCTGATTATTGCTTGCATGTCATTTCCTGCATGAGTTATGTAAAGTGGCAAGTAAATTATGGATGATTAACACAAGTTAAGGAGCCTGCATTATGTGTCCACCAATTAGGTGAACTTAGATCAAAATGAACCTGGAAGATCTAAGTATTACAGACTGAAAAAGTGGACAAGATATTTATTTGGAGGCATTTGCTGGCATGGTTCCAAATTCTGCAAAGCATGATTTGTTATGTTGAGTTTACACAGGAGAATGTGATTCTTAACTTAAAGGCTAGTGTTCTTTTTCTCTATTGAATATAATCATGTTAATGGTCTAACAGGAGAAGCCTATGCACTTTCAGTATTTTGCTTAAGTGCTAAATGAGTAACTCTAGCATACTCTTGAAAAAAAAATGAGGAAAGGTTAGTGCCTCAAGGATCACAATCTAGGTTGCAGGCTCCCATATAGGCAAATATTTCAGACAGGCTAAACTAGTGTTTTTGAGAATTGTCTGTTAGTTTAGCATTGTTCATTGCTTAACATGTTAGATCTCATGTGGAGTTTTCCATTGCATTTTAATTATTATTTCTTGGTAATCCTTCGCTATATCTTCTTCCAAAAAAAATGTTTATACTTCCAGTTTACTCATTTTTTTGTTTCAGATTGCTAGTAAGATGTATAGGTTAAAGTCATTGATAATGCCGTTCCACATAAGTTTTGAGCTTCAAGGAGAAACACATCATCGATTTGGTTTCATAAAATTTTGACTTACTGATCAGGTAAACAGTGTATGTGCTCAAACTGCACACATGATTGCAACAAAGTTTGTGTGCACACATGAAATTTAGAAACTATACAATTCTAAATAACTAGATAAAGCATTCACATATGTGTGCTATATATAACAAGATCAGAATGATGACCTGCTTCATTGGAATCCACATGGTAGATAATTAGTGGGACTAGGAGTATCTGAAGTTCTAGTTTTCTCAATAAAATTCCTAGACTAGGAATGTTACCATCATACCATGTCATTTTAAACTTTTCCAAAGGATAAAACTATTCATCTCCTCCAAAGCATATGGCTAGTCTGATTCTTGGTGTCTTCTCATGATGCAAGTGCTTCCCTCCCTTTTACAGACATTTTGGGGTCTCTTGATGAGTTGGTTCTTAATTGTCTTCAGTAGAGGAAATGACAACATTGGAATTTTTCTATATGGGCAGTTTCGTCATGAAAATACTAGTAGGTGGATAATTGAATGGCCCTTGGAGAGCACTATATAATAGACACCCATCAGCTATATATGTATATGATTCACCCATCCATGTTCATATCCAGGAGATGAGGCCCTTCTCTTTCTGTTCTCTCAGTTAACTTGTGATTGTGTGTGTATGAGAGAGAGAGAGAGAATAATGAAAGACATTGAGGGAGGTGACCATGAAAGGCAAGGTAATTACATCTACTATCTTTGATGATCATATATTCTTGACAGTTGTTCTGGGAAGTTCGATAATATTTGTCACAGCAAATGAACTAGAACTGATGGATTCCACTTTCCCTCCCTCTCATTATTTTTTCATTCTATAAGTTTTTCTTCCTTTCTTTGGTTTAGAATATTTTTTTTAATCTTAATAAAAGATTAGGAATACTTTAGGACTTGATTTTTTAAGGTTGGTTTGTATTGCGTGTGTCCTTGCATTTTTTGTTTATTTTATTTTTCTGTCACTTTATTGTTCTTTTGAGCAAATTTTATCTTATTTTATTTTTCCATAAGTAATGACAAGGAGCCATGCAAAACCTTAGCATGTGTGAATTTGTTTAATGAGCAAGGTTATGACAAAATGTGGCTTTCGAAAATCTCATTTGCTCTCAATGACACTAATAAAAACTCAACCATAGTAACTCACCAATGACATCTTCTCACTACAGGTGCACTTTAAGTGGTGTTTTTTATCAGGTCATACCATTGAAAAGGATATCCTTTTTGTATGTGGGATATGATAATGGATGGATTCATCATAGATTGTAAAAAACTAAGAAACCCCTTCTTTCTAAGGATTAGTTAAATTCTGTGCAAAATTTTATGTTAGAGCTTTACATCAAGATAAACATCTTCTCGTTCGTCATTACAGCTAAAGAATAGACCTATATATGCATGAGCTAGAAGGATACAATTCACCATTTAACCCAGTTTGATGGGTCCAAATACTTTAGTAACACTTTAACACTCAAACCTAATCATCTTTTATGCAATGATCGCATTACTTTCAACAACGCGATCAAAGGATTTATAAGACATATTTTGATTTTTAATCAAAATACTTTGAAGCACCATTAATTACCAACTGCCGATCTGGCATGGGTGTTGAATGGCTCAATCTCCCTTTAGACTTGGCTTCCATGTATGATGGATTGTAAGATTCATGATCACAGTCATCTCTTAAACAACATTCTGAAAACTTATCAGGATGTTGCTTTGGAGTTTGGACGAGTAATTGAGCATACGACGTTGTGGCTCTTCGTGACACTACTAAAATCTAAGCGATCGCACCATTGGATATTTTATCACTATATAAATTATATTGGTGTCACGACCAAGTATCTCACTTAAAAAGAGTAGCCAAAAAAAATACTTTTTAGATTTTTTTGGCTTTATATAAGTATCTAAGACCTACTCAGTGTATAGCTGATATGGGACTAAACACATGTCCACATGAATCCTCGCATACTCCTTCCATTTAAGCATGGTGTCCACATCAAGCTAAGGTCCTAATCCATTCATAAGTACCACAAATCCAGACATAAACATCATGTTCATAACCCAAGATCCCACCCAAAAAGCCTAGCTAAGAAGGTGCTATTTGTTACATGGCACCATTATCAGCCTAACCTATTGTCTCATGCTGCAGTGTCCTTTAATCCATATGAACCACAAATCAGATCTGCTTTAATACCATTTATCACAACTCAGGATCTTATCTAAAACGGCTAGCCAAAAAATTTTACTTGGGTTCCTTGGATCTATATAAGTACTCAAGATCTATCAAGTATATAACCGATAGAACACTAAATACATACTTGCATGGGCCTCACAATCTATTGACTCCTCAAGGCACTTAAGGGTTACAAATAAATTTGTTATAAACTTAACTGATGTATGCATCTCATTAATATGGATACAGGAGTACTAAAGGCAGTAGGAACCCCGACCGAAATTGGAAAGCTAGTATCATCTTAAACTCGTAGAAGACATAGAATGGTCCTTGCCTGGTAAACCAGAGGGCCTTGCCACATGAGACTTGCCGATGTTACATGGTTGATCATCATAGATATAGCCTTAAGAGATGGTTAAAAAAATGGCTTTAGAATGGCTGTCTGATAGGATGGGTATTTTCCAGCTTAAGGGATCCCGAATTGGTTGTGCAGAAGGGGAGGTTATTTATGACCAGGCCCGTGTGCTTTTTTCAAAGCACTCCATTGTTCCATGAAACCTGTTTGATACGAGTCTCATTCCAAAACAATGCCTTGCCATGGTCTTCATGTCTTCAACCTCCGCATGCAGGAACCTTGTGGTCTGCAACAGCCCACATCATTGCAGCCGTGATAGGATCTGGTGTTCTAGCGCTTGCATGGAGTGTCGCTCAATTGGGTTGGATCGTCGGGCCTCTCGTTCTCTTCGGCTTCTCCTGTATCACCTACTACACCTCCACTCTCCTGGCCAACTGCTATCGGTTTCCCGATCCGATCGATGGAACAATTAATCGCTCATATATCGATGCAGTTAGATCATATCTAGGTAACCTTAACCTTCAAAAGAATCAAAGTTTCTGTTTTCCTCTGAATTCTATTACTTTGTTTTTGAGCAAGTTGTATGTGTTAATACCACCTCTTGCTTCTTCTCAAGGACCTAGAAAAGTATTCTACTGTGGATGTGCGCAGTATGTGAATCTATGGGGAACTATGGTGGGCTACACCATCACAGCTAGTACTAGCATGATGTAAGTCCATTTTACTTCAATTTTGTTGGCGTTATGGGCATAGTTGAATGGATTCATGAGGGTGTTTCTTCTTTGCATGCTGCTGTAAGTGCGGTGAAGCGAGCAAACTGCTTCCATATGAATGGGCATGGTGCAAGATGTGATGCTTCTGGGAGCATGTTCATGGTGGTGTTTGGGTTGTTCCAACTTATTCTATCGCAGTTGCCGAGCTTGGAAAACATAACATGGCTCTCTGTGGTGGCAGTGGCGACATCATTCGCTTACTCCTTTATCAGCCTGGGCCTTTGTATTGGTAAATGGGTTTCCCATGGTGATTTCAGAGGAACACTAGCTGGTGCTACTGATGGATCATCAGGCGACAAGGCATTCAATGTGCTACTAGCCCTGGGAAACATAGCTTTTGCCTACACTTTTGCTGATGTCTTGATTGAGATTCAGGTAAATTGTTGATTGTCCCCAAGTTAATGATTCTTTCTTTCAGCTAACACGGCAGAATAATTGCTCCTGTCCATCCATAAACACTTGCTGTTTTTACACCTAAGCAAACCTTGATGAAAGCTGAGTTGACATTGGATAGTTCATGGAGGGACTCAAGCTTATGGTCATAAAAGCACTATTGAATCTAACCAAGTAGATTCAGTAAGGCTTATCTGTATTGGTTATATCAATTCAATGAAGTGTGCTTCATTTAAATTGCTCCGAACAAGATAAAGCTATGAATGGAAGTCACATGTCTTCATCAATTTGGAAAAAATAAGCTCCAAACTTACATAGATGGTTTCAAATTCCTAAATGATAGGATACACTGAAGTCACCACCTCCCGAAAACAAGACAATGAAGAAGGCGGCATTCTATGGAATTGGCTTAACCACCGCTTTCTACCTATCACTTGGATGCGTAGGATATGCTGCATTTGGAAATGAAGCTCCTGGTAACATCCTCACTGGGTTTGGATTCTATGAGCCCTTCTGGCTTGTTGATATAGCCAACATATGTGTCATTGTTCATCTCATTGGAGCATACCAGGTATAGATCCAATTCAAGCATCAGACTGTAATTTTTCGCATTTCTTCATAGCTTGATCTCTTATTGACTTCAACTATTCCCTTTAGGTCTTTGCACAGCCAATCTTCTTCAGGTTCGAGAATTATGCTGCATCCAAGTGGCCAGAAGCCAAGTTCATTCACACAACCTACTATGTTAGAGTGCCATTTACAGAGGTTGGTTCGCTGAGCTTCACGCTGTCGAAGCTCATCCTACGAACTATCTTCATCATGTTCACCACTTGGGTCGCCATGCTGCTGCCATTCTTCAATGCAGTCCTGGGCCTTATCGGAGCTCTAGGCTTCTGGCCGCTATCGGTTTACTTTCCGGTAGGCATGCACATAGCTAGGAAACAGATCTGCAGAGGAGCATCCAAATGGTTCCTGTTGCAAGGCCTGAGTCTGCTTTGTCTGCTCATCTCCATTGCTGCGGCCATTGGCTCCATGGCGGATATCGTACATAACCTTAAGGTTGCTGCTCCTTTCAAGACTGTTTACTAGGTGTGTGCAGATGAATCCACACATCACATGTTGCAGCTGAAATTAACTATGATGTAAGGGTACTATTATGAGAAATCAAATATAAATGAGAAAATATCGAATTCTGCTGCATTAGTACTACTACGACTCTAGGCCTTGAAGGAGCACAAAAACTTGTGGTGCTTGTGGGCTTAGAATGTGCCTGAGAAATTGTAATGTAATTATAGATATATCAATTAAAGATCTATGCTTTTCATATTGTTGTTCGAGTTCGAGCCTCTTTTTAACGTCATCTCGAAATCTTTCTCTTCTCCCAGAAGAAGAGAAAAATAAATGCTAGTACTTTCTGAATTTTAGTGATGCTGAATCTCGACATTGTTCGTTGCAGAGCTTCAAAAGCGCGCATATGCCATATGCACCATCGATGAGTTTATAACTCTGATGTTGCCTTGAAGCAAGATGAGTAGATTATTACTGAGCAACTGGTGTGGATGCAATAATGGTCCTCAGGACAGCAAGTTCTTTTTGAATGTAGACTATGCCATTTGAAATTATCCAGTCTGATTAGCTCTCTCTGCTCTGTGTTGTTGGCTACAAATTCCAGAAGTTTGGGTAGGTTAGGCCAATGGACCTGTGTTTTATTGCCAAAACTGGTCCTGTGTTCAGCTTAGGGGCCTAAAATCTTAATTAATTGATACATAGAACAATCATTAGGTTCAGAAAGCAGTATATTGATACAGAAATTTATGATGCTTTGGCTAGAGCGATCTGTAATAACTTATAGCCTAAGATAAACTTTCTGGGCAAGGTCAAGTTATGGCGACTTATTCCCAACTTTCTCAAGTAATGCTTATGTGACTTACTCCTCATGAAGTTGCACCAGAAAACCCAAGTGTCATCACCTTCAACAACAGCATCAAAATTATTGACTAATTCTACATGTTTTTAGACTTTTTCAAATCATGTAGAAGAAAATCCACGATCGATGAAAATGGCAGCACAGCTCAACTTTCTAAACAGCACTAGAGGCAAGGTTGAATCCAGGACTAACTTCATTCTTTCAGGTGATATATTTATACACACACACATATATTATGTTGGAGAGGTTGGCATTGTGTTTTTGGGTTCTGTACTGTTTAATACTAAATAATTGTGTTACAACCGAAGTATGGTTAGCAAATAACAATGTTTCAACTAATGAATGTTTAAGAGGTAAAAAAAATTTCTTGGTGGGTGAATAGATATAATCAAAACATTTATCGGTGGCTTCGATTTGGTTGAAAAGAACTGTACTGGAGATATGAAGCTTGTATGACTGTTAGGATTAATGAATGTTTGGATCTAGTCTCGAGACTGTTCCTTATACTCTCAAATGAATGTTTTCTGTAATTGGCTATGATGGTTTATCTTGCCAATGTTCTTCTCTTGGCGTAACGAAGCTCCTCACTCCATCGGAAGTTACAGGACAAAGGGGCAGGTTTGGACCTGATCTGAAGTAGGAGTTAAAATGCCTGCCAGCTTTGATTTTTTGAGATTGGACTAGAGAGCTGCCAATGAAAATGAAAGCAAATCTGGTGCTTGGAACTGCCATGCTGAAGGTAATAGATTTGCATTAACTATTGATGGATAAGCTTATGACTTCCCTGAAATAAAGATGGATATCCTAAAGACATCATCTGTGAGGAAGAAAAGGGAGTGTGACAGTCCTCATATTAATTAATGTTAATCCAATCGCTAATGATGGCATCGATATAATTAAACACTTGAACGCAAATATAAAAGCCACAGTAACATTAACTCCTCTTGCTCAAAAAAGATTTTGATACTCAAGCTGTAACTAAGAAAGTTTACCTTGGAGTCAAAGCATGCGGTATGCAATTTGAATAGAAGTATAGGTTTTTTTATCATTTTTCGATTCTCTTTGAACCAATACTGACCAGAAGGAATGTGAAATTTTCACTTTCTACTCATGAATTAGGTCAATACGACAAATAAGTTATTGGCTAATTGTATGATTGGTGCATGTATGACACAAATAGCATAGTAGCATTTCTCATTACCAGAATTTATTCACTTGAGTAACTTCACATGATCCTACTCTTAACAATTATTTTTTTTCCTTTTTATTTTTTTGATATATTTAGTCTTGTAATATCTTGTCATCTAAATATATGCTCTTAAAAAATGCAAATACATACTTCTTTAAATAATACAACTGATAAAAAAATGCATGTCGAATGATTCGATTCATAATTTTACGCATGTGTTTAGAACAAGCACGATTTCTGTGGTATGCAGATATATGAAAAAGATGACTACTACGATTTTTGTGTTATGTTCGGCGTGCCTTGCTAGAGGATGACTCGGCGACGGTGATTGGGTAGATCCTGCAGGTTTTGGGTGGAGTTGGCGACTACCATCCGCTTTTGAGAAATATTCGGGCTATGATTCATGATGAATTGGTGCTCCAGATGAAGCACGTATTTCGAGAAGCTAATGGGGCGGCAGACTAGGTAGCATCTTTTGTTGCTAACCATTCGGGGAACTACGACCACCTATGGAAGGGTGAGATGAAGCTACCAACGGCTCTCCGTGATGTGCTGCTTTTTGATTTTCTTAGTTATATTCGTACACATTATGATACTTCCGCTTTAGTCAAAAAAAAAAAAAAGAAAAGAAAAAAAAAGAAAAGAAGGAGAAGAAGGATAATTACTACGATATGAAGGTACGAAGTGCTCCTCCGTTCTCTGGCTTTGTCCAATTCATTCTCAAACAAGATATGAAAGTACCAAGTAGAAGAAAACAATTCCATATTAGTTGTTCATTATATGTTCATTATATTATACGTGGTGTAGATAAATGATGAATACTACGTTCTTTCAACGTGCAAGGCACTCAATATTGCAACACAAATAAAATAGCTTTTAGAATCCATCCTCCACCTTCAAACCATTCATTATATTCTCTTCTTTTCAATGCAAGCAGACCTACTCCTGATCTCATGCCCCTCCAAAAATCTCAAATGCGTCACGCCATGCAGGAAGTCTCCTCCCTTTCCGTGACTCGCGCTGGTTGGGTACGTCCCCACCCAAGAAAAAAGTTGGTACAACTCCACCACCACCTGCATTAGTTTTAGACTTTTCCAAACCCAACTAGGCCTCAAATTTTATATACCTACGTACCTGCAAGAAAGAAGAGAGCATTTTGCCGACCTCACCCTTCCATTTCTTTTATTCCAGCCACCTCACCATGCTAACCTTCCCTTCTCCCACTCCATTATTCTAAAAACTAAAAAAAAATAATCTAGATATTGTTTTCATAGTTTTTTTCAAGCTAGTAAATAGACCATTAAAGAATTATAATCCTATAAATCCAGAAATATATTTAATTTTTTTTTTAGTATTTGACCATCCCAAAACAGCTGCAATTTTTCGTTCATTTAAAAATTTTAATTTTTAAGAAAAATATTCCAATTTTATGGATCAGTTCCATCGTCTTGGAGGGGTCCAAAGATTAACGGTTGCGTCCACCCGTTGCTCTGAGATATCTGGGTAATGGTAAGGGATGGAGGGGCCTTTCAGATCAAGCATGTTTTCTGGAAAGCAAATGAGCTGCGGACTGGGTAGCTGCTTATGTAGCCAGTCACTCGAGTCGTACCTTGTAGGCTAGAGATGGGGAGTTGCCCCTAGCACTCTGAGGTATTTTGTTTTTTGATTTTATTGGGTGCATCCGTACTCGTTTAGTGTGATCCACTTGCCTTAGCCAAAAAAAAAAGAAAAAAAAGAAAAATACTCCAAGAAACCATCAGGTTTTTGATAAATCAAGTAGACTGAAATTTAAAAAATAATAATAAGAATTTTTTTATAAAATAAATAAAAAGAAAAGTACGTGCAAAAAATTTTGCCCCACGTGTCAGATGGACCGGGCCGTGGCGGACCTTCGCAGAACCGTGGATGATGGCGCGGCGCACGCTGCCACGGCCCGCTCGAGCCCGGCTACAATCTCCGTCATCGTGGGCCGGTCCCTGCCAGCTGGGCTCACACAGTCAACCGCCAAGAAGCCCACGAACGCCACCGCCTCGATCTCGCTCGGCGTCGGCGGCGGCAGCCGCCGGTCCATCACGCGGTGGATGTCATCCGCCTCGATGATGGGTACAGCGTACTCCACGACGTTCCTCGGTGTGCCGCTCTCATCGTTCCGGTGTACCGCTCTATGCCCGGTCAACAACTCTAACAAGACGACTCCAAAGCTGTAGACGTCGCTCTTCGCGGTCAGGTTCTGGAGCCGGTAGTACTGGGGGTCCATGTATCCGACGGTACCCGCGGCTCGTGGTGACGACATGTGGCATGTATCGTCGTCGTCGCCGCCGTCGCCGTCGTCGTCGGGGGAGGGGGAGAGGAGGGAAAGGCCGAAGTCGGCGACCTTGGCGGTCCACGTGGCGTCCAGGAGGAAGTTGGAGGGCTTGATGTCTCGGTGTATGATGGGCGGCACGGCGTAGACGTGCAGGTACTCGATCCCCCGAGCCGCGTCGAGCGCCACCCTTAGCCGCGCCGCCCACGAAGCCAGCGGCGGGGCGGCGAGCTTGTGGAGGTGATCATGGAGCGTCCCATTGGCCATGAACTCGTAGACCAGAACTCTTTCGCAGGCCTGGCTACAGAAGCCGAGGAGCCGGACTAGGTTCTTGTGGTTGACTCTGGAGAGGAGAGCCAGCTCGGAGAGAAAGGCGGCTTCGCGGTCGCGGTCGCGGCTGCGGCGGTCGGCGTGGGAGGTGGAGGCGGCGGTCGCAGCGGGGGGCTTGGCGCGTTTGATGGCGACGATGCGGCCGTCATCGAGCGTTGCACGGTAGACTGACCCGAAGCTGCCCGAGCCGATCTTGTGGTCGTCGGAGAAGTTGTTGGTGGCGGCAAGGAGGACGGCCAGCGGGAATTCCTCGATCGTCGAGCTGTGGCCTTGGCTGATCATCAAGCTCAGCCGCCGGTCGATCGGTAGGTTCGAGCCTTCCACTGCTTCAAGCGGCGGCGGAGCTGCTGCTGCTGCACCATGTAGTCTCACCATGTCATGGACTCGGCCACTGTTTCGGTAAATACGGAGGAGGATGAAGCATATGGCAGTCGCAGCCAATCCGACGGCGAGGCCGACGGTGGTGAGGACTATGATGACTACCCTTCTCCTGTTACTGCTTGTTCCTTGAGGTGGTGCTGTTGAATTTGACTTGGGCGGCGGCGGCGGCGGCGGCGGCGGCGGCGGTAACGGCGGTGCAGGATTAACTTGCGATACAGACCAACATGGCTCGCAGATGGCGGCGCCATGGCTGCAGATGTTTGCAGAGTCCGCCAAGATGCAAGAACAACTGGACGCCGGTGCGCAAGCTCCGGGCAGCACGCGGTCGAACACCATGGGACGGGACTCGAAGATCTCATTCCCCCAACAAACCAAGGAGTAATTAGCCATGAGGATCCCACACAGAGTATTGCCTTTGGCTTCGATTCCCACGAATTGAGACTTGGAGAGGTCATCTGGTAATTGAGAGTTCTCCCCCCAGCACTGCACTGTTCCATTGGTAATCAGAGCACAGGTCCGGTTCTCTCCTAAGGCCAAGGAGGTGATCTCAAATGTTGCATCCACTTTGGGAGCACCAATTCCCCAGCAAACCAATTCACCACACTTGGAGATCCCGCACGCATGCTGAGATCCGGCGGCAACTGCAACAAAAGAGCCGTTGGGCTCACGGCCTACAACGGTCGAATCATTTCCGAAGCATCGGATCTCTTGGGACGCTGATAATAATCCACAGACGAACTCCGCACCGACGGCGATGTCGGTGAAGTTAACCTCCTCAGGGAAGACAAGCTGCGGCCATCGCCAGCAGTCGAGTTTGCGGGTGGCGCCGCCTTGGAGGCCGCAGACATGGGTGTCGCCGGCGGAGAGCGATACGAGAGGCGGCCCGTGGTAGAGCCGCTTGGAATGCTGGATCGAAGCATTAGCGGACGACTCTTGTTTGAATTCCCACCAGCGCATGGAGGATTCATTGGAGACCGCGGTGGGTCCGAGCGCGCACAGGAAGCCGTCGCCGGCGGCGATGGCGGCGTAGGATTCGTTGTTGGCCGGCGGGTAGTTCCTCTGGACTCTTTTGGCGATGCTGGTGCAATTGAGGTCGAATTGCTTGCTGGTGCGCGAAGGAAGGAGAGCGCAGACTATGGTTCCATTGGAGACGTGGGAGATTGCGACGGTGGATAGATGGCAAGAGATGGAGGGGATTGAGACGAAGAGAAGCAGGACTAGGAGGAGGAGGAGAAGTGGGGAGTAGTTTTGGAGAGACATTGGAGAGGAAGAAAGGTGGTTAAGGGGATAGAGAATATCATCGTAGCAAGGAAGGGAAGGAGAGAGAGAGAGAGAGAGAGGAGAAATGAGAAGGAGAAGGTGTTTGAAGGGTAATTGGAACCTTCTTTTTTGGAGTATTATTTTTGAAGGGGTGTGAGATGAGATGGTTTTGTTTTTGGGTGCATATGAGATGACATGGTTTTTAATTGATGGGTAAGGTGGGATGGTAAGGAGGCTTTAGAGAGAACAAAGACCGAAGACAAAGTGGTTTGAATTCTACCAACCAAGGCTTAAGAGTAGGGAGTCTTGGAGGACTAACTCTGTTCTCAGACCATTTCTTTTGTTTTTTTGTGTTCAATTTGGATATTATCATCTCTAGTGAGTGTGAATGAACCTGGAGTTCGTTGAAGACTAATAAGGGGAAGAAAAAGGAGGCATCTCATCAGTCTCTTTTAAACTTGAGTGCTTGCAAAGTTGGTAGGGGCCTTTTTTTTTTTTTCCTCTTCTTTTCTTTTCTTCTTTTATCTTTTTGTGCATGCAAAAGCGTTTTTATTAAAGAGAGAAAAGTTCAAATAATTTTTTGTCCAAGCAAATAATTATTTCGATTCCTATGTTCAGTAAACATGACTTCTCTGGTGCATCTAAGCAAAATAGAGTTCATGTAGTTGGGTGTTTAGTATCAGAGAAATGAAAAGAGAAGTTAGGGATTATACTTGTCTTGAGTGCATGGTTGTTTGTGTGGTAGGGGTTAACAAACATACCAAGTCATTGAAGATTTGTCAAAAAAGGATTTTTTTCTTGAAAAAAAGTAGGTTGAATGGTCAGCTTCTTAGAACAAAATTATTGGATCATAAAGGATAGTGGGGAATAATTCAGAATAAACCTACCAACAACTGCTAGCTTCGGTAGTTGGTACATTCCTCTCCAAGCAAGAGGTCTCAAATTCAAATTAAACATCATTACATAGTTGATCTAGGTAGGCTTCTACTATTATAATTCAGAGGATTAATTATTTCCAAATGAGAGTCCTTCACTAACATAGAGTACTCTTACTCTAATTATACCTGGATTCTATTAAAGTAATTGATGTAGCACCAGTGCGGGGGAAGAGGAGAAGAAGGAAGAACAAGAGAAGGAGAAGGAAGAAGAGGTTGTAGAGACGCAGGAAGAATAGAGAAGGAGAGGAGAAGAAGAGAAGAAAGAACGTAGGGAAAAGAAATTCTTAATCATTCATTAAACCCTAATCATGAAAATAGTTCCCTATATATAGGGCCCAAATACACAACTTGCATAAACCCCCCTTACACAGAAATAAATCCTAATGAACCCACAAATAACACAAATAAGCCCTAAAATGCAAATAAGCCCAGAAATAAAATAAACCACAAATAAACCCTAGAATGCAAATAAGCCCAAAAATAAAATAATAAAATAAATATGCAAATAAACGAGTCTGGCTCAATCCGAGGGCTCAGGATCATCTGGATGAAGGGCTCTGATGTCCCCATCAACTCCTCCCGGGTGAGAAAAACTCGACCCCGTCGAGTACAGGTCTGGCCTGCTGTCGTACTGCTCCAGAAGATCGGGGTCAATGCGCTGCAACTGTGCTTTGGAAATCCACGTCACATCAGACTTTGGTCGACCTTTCCACCGAACAAGGTAACGTTGGTAACCACCGTTCCTGCTTGAAATAACCTGCTCATCCAATATATGTTCTATTTGTTCTCTGCGTGCATGAAATTTGGGAGGTGGTGGCTCAACAGCAGGTAATAGGGCAGGGTGTCCAACATGGGCAGGTATAGCAATAAAGGGGTCAGAAGGCAGGAATATTATCTTTTTGTATGGGACTAAATCTTCAATATTAAATGTCGCACTAATCCCATAGTCATCAGGAAGATCCACAACATATGCATTCGAACTGGTTTTCTTTAAGATTTTGAACTGTTCTGCACTACAAATTTGCAATTTCTTAAACGTTTCCGAAGAAAGTCGTTCAAACCTAATTCTTATCATGATGTAATCTCTTTCACTTAACTCATTATAACGTCTGGTTAAATCAGCAAGGAATTTATATTTTAAGTTATTAAAGTGACTGCAATTGCTGATTTCTTGATGCGATGAATGTGGATGTGATGCAATTGATTGTGCAGACTCAAAGATTCTATACTGATGAGACATGAAAAACAGGTCTATGGGTTGCCTAGGTTTGTAATCATGCACCACCTCAAACGGATTTATGCCTATGGACTTATGAACCGAACTATTATATGCAAACTCAACTGTCGGTAACATTAAATTCCAGGTCCTAGCATATGCATTCGGTCTGAGCCTATGATGTAGAAGGTTGGGCAGAGATGCTCTGGGAACTAGATCGATTGCGCGTTGGATATCATGCATTGGAGAAAGTGCATCCGGAAGATCATCAGGGAGTGCATCATGAAACTCCTCTAGAAGGGAAACTACTACCGGGGAATGTTCAAGGTTGACTCCGCATGCGTAACTTTAGCTACAAGTGCCAATTCAGATGATTGGCTCTCAATATCTGTCACTACCTCTTCCACAGTTGTGATGTGAAGTGGCTTGGTTGTACTTAGATCACTAGTCTCCCTTTGGGAATCATTTTGGACAATGTCTAATTCTGTAAGTTCGTCTTCAAAGTCTTCTTCATAGTCTTCTATATTTGGTTCATAGACTTCTTCGACATATTCGGCCTCTTGGTTCCTAACTTCTGGTTCAGTAATCGAGTAGGTTTTAGTGGAACATTGGGGCGCTATGTGGCCGAATTGTTGACACCTAGAGTATTGGGTTTGGTGCCTAGGAGAGTGGGGAAGGACTACAGGTGGTGCGACCAAACTGATTTTAGGTTGGGCTGTAACAGGGGTTGGCGATTTAGGGGTCCTAGAATTTTGCACGAGCTCACGGATCTCTTGTCTGAATTCCTTGTATCCAGCCCGTATGGCAACGATCTGTTCCTTGATAGACCTCAAAATGTCGGAATTCATGGTAGCTACAGGGGTTTTAGGTTGACTGAGATAGTACTCCATATCACTACAGGTTGGCATGCAATGATGACACTGGGTGATGATGTGAAATGCAGTGTCACTAATGAAACCTTAATAACTATAATGTAGGACCAAAGTTGATGCTGGACAACCTACTAATGCAATCTGTTATGACTTCAGAAATCAGCAAGTCTTCACAATAATAACTTAAAATTTAAATGTTGCTGATTTTTACTTCGGTTATTCAGAATTAAGGATTAAGATTATTCAATTTAAGAAGTTAGATTGCAATCAAGTAGTACAGTTGTTCTGATCCTAAATCAATATGATCGAAGAATGTTGAGAAGCATCCAGTTGTTAGGGTGTGTTAATTTAATATTTAGATTTTAAAAAAGCAAATAGGATGGGTTTGAAAGTAGGGGTTCTATGTTCTGAAATTTGACAGCAAAAGTAAGTTTTCAAAATGTGGCTATCATGCAAGAGAACTAGAACATAATTAAATGAACAAGCCCAAGAAAAGCGGAAACCTATTACCTGTCGTGAAGTAGGTGACTAGTGTCGTTCACTTGTGGGCGATGATCAGGAGTACAGTTGTAGCTGATGGACCCTTCAATTGGCTTTAATTGGCTTGTCGAAGGCACGAATTAGCTGGTCGAAGTAGCTTGTGGGCCCGAAGGACCTGCCAACCCGGTGTGCTGTGTGGTGCGGCTGGCGGGCCTGTGAATGAAGAAGAGGCTTGTGAATTGGCCTTTGAAGCAGTCGGCGGGCCCTGCAATCAGTTGGGCCGCAGGTGATGCGGTGGGCCTTAGATCGAGCACGGGCGTGGGCGCGGCCTTTGGCAGGGGAGGTGGGATCCGGTGGAGACGGGTCGGTAGCGCGGGGACGCGGACGCAGGCGTCTCCGATATGCGGCGGTGGTCGGCGACGGTATGAAAGGAGCTTCCTCGGCGTCGGAAGAGGTGGCGGCCGAAGGGAGGCGAGACGAGGACGACGATGGCGGGAACTTATGGGCGGCGGCCGAAGGGAGGCGAGACGAGGACGACGACGGCGGGAACTTATGGGCGGCGGCCGAAGGGAGGCGAGACGAGGACGACGATGGCGGGAACTTATGGGCGGCGGCCGAAGGGAGGCGAGACGAGGACGACGACGGCGGGAACTTATGGGCGGCGGCCGACGGAGGAGAAGGAGATCGGAGGCGACGACGCTCGGCGACGGGACGACAGCGTCCACGGGTGGCGGCGCGGCGTTGCGGATGGCCGTGGAGGAGGAAGACGATAGGTCAATTTTTTTTTTTTTTTTGCCTTTTTTTTTCTTTTTTTTTTCTTTTTTTTAACTCGGATCCGTTAGGATTCGGGTTATCGGGTTTTACCCGACCCGATATCCGTACGACCCGCACGTGCAACTCACGTGCACTGCTTTTTTTTTTTTTTTGGTGGCGGATCCGGGCTACCGAGTTGTGGGTTAACGGGTTTAGGCCTTACCCGTTAATCCTTTCTTCAACCTCCCGATGGGTTCAGGAGGATACGCCGATCTCCGCGGCGGTGGCTGCGGGCAGGGGCGGAGGTCGCGGCGGCTGTACTGGCGACGGGAGACTCCGGCAGACGGCGGCATCCGGTGGCGAGCCAACGGCAAGGCGGTCACGGCTCCGGCAGCGGCCCCTCTGCGGATCCGACGCAGGTGGCTGATGGTGGTGGTGGGCGCAGCGACGGAGGACCTGAGGCGACGGGCTTCGGCGATGGAAAGGAACGGCGGCGTTGCCCCTTCGGGTCCGGCCACTGGCGGTGGTCACAGAGGCGCGGCCGATGGCTCTCGTGGGGTCGCGGCGTCTTCTGTTGGCGGTCCAACGGCGGGACGGCACTGCGAGGTGGAGGCAGTTGGCGCAGACACGGCGACGGGCAGAAGGGGAAATCTTCCGGCGGAGCCCTTCCTTTGTTCTCTGTGACAACCGAGAGGGAGGGAGGGACCTTCTCTCTTTCTTTTTTTTTTTTTTTTTGAAGTGTGTGTGTGTTCTTCTGGTGAGCACCGAGGGAAAGCGACAGAGATGAAGTCTCGGGTGGGATTTTGGTGGAGTGAATGACTAGGGCAGTGGACCGTGGGAGGTTGAGGGAGAAAATGCTCGATCGTGGCTTTGGCAACAGGGGCAAAGCTGGGGCTCTGATACCAAGTTGATGTAGCACCAGTGTGGGGGAAGAGGAGAAGAAGGAAGAACAAGAGAAGGAGAAGGAAGAAGAGGTTGTAGAGACGCAGGAAGAATAGAGAAGGAGAGGAGAAGAAGAGAAGAAAGAACGTAGGGAAAAGAAATTCTTAATCATTCATTAAACCCTAATCATGAAAATAGTTCCCTATATATAGGGCCCAAATACACAACTTGCATAAACCCCCCTTACACAGAAATAAATCCTAATGAACCCACAAATAACACAAATAAGCCCTAAAATGCAAATAAGCCCAGAAATAAAATAAACCACAAATAAACCCTAGAATGCAAATAAGCCCAAAAATAAAATAATAAAATAAATATGCAAATAAACGAGTCTGGCTCAATCCGGGGGCTCAGGATCATCTGGATGAAGGGCTCTGATGTCCCCATCAGTAATGATTGTATTATTCATAAAATATTATAAGAATTGTCGATATCAATTTTGCTATGATTGCTCATTATACGACGAAGCATATTTTTGCAATAAATTATAGCATATATTTGGAGAAAAATTAAATTATAATAATTGGTGAAAGGATCTTAATACCTCCAAAATCACGGACCAGATGTATTCATTTCCCCCACCTAATTTGATGAAGATTTTTCTTTGACAGAAGTGATATAGAAAAGGATGGGAAATCAGAATATTTCAAATATGACTTACATGGCTAATCATAACCACCATTCTACTTGGTGAAAAAAACTGGCTGAATTGGTGGGACACAGCCTTTCAGATGGAGGACTTTGGATGGAAGACGTGAACAAATGGCAGCCATTGACAGTTTGACCTCTCTCATGGGAACATCATGGTTTTGACAACTTGATGGTCTAGTTTGGGGCTTTGAAGGATACTTCGTTTGGAATCTGGCCGACCTTTTCCTTCTTGGCTATCAAGAAAAAAGCCTTCAATACTCAGTAATGCCATATGATGGAACGAGATGAGTGTAATTCATGAGATTGACAGAGTATTGGTCCATAGCACTACTTCTCTTATGATACATGATGCTGAAGCTTTTTTTTTTTTCTCTTCGTGTACAACGGTGGCTTATATCCGACAAATGTGAATACGGCCAACAAAATCAGAAAACAAAGGCTATATAGAGGCTCCAGCGCAGACACGTGGTCCATCCAGATAAACCCTCCAGAGTGATGAGCAATAAAAGAGGCAATCCAGTCAACAATACAGTTTGCCTTAATAATGTAGCTTTTTCTTGGTACCAGAATTGCACTACAGAGTATTTTGGTTCATTTAATATGATAAAGTATTTTGGTTCTCTAAGAGGACATAAAACTAGTTTTTGGTGTGAGACATGCGAGGTTGTGCAGCTAATTTTGGATCAAATACCAACTTTGTTATTGTAGGAACCTTTTGTGATCTCATTTTAGAATGGGGTTAGAGTTTCTGTAAAGCCTTTTTTTCTAATAAAAGCTGGATGACTTTGCCTCTCTTTTCATAAAAAAAAAAGAAAATATTTTTGAATGGGGTTAGTATTGAATGAGAAGGGGTAGGAGTTGGGGGAAAGAGGGATGGACTCCTAATAATCACTTGCAAGGCTTAATTCATTCTCTCTTTTTTATTCTATCTAAAAATAGATCGTTGTAATGTATTATTCTCGATGAAGAAAAGTATATTTTGAAAACAATTACCGTCCTCGCATCTAGGTAAATGACATCACATTTGGCCGGATTTTTTTCATCCCTCCATGATATCATCTTTTCAGACTTTTTTTTTGCACGTGTCTAAAGCACTGCTCGATGTAAATATCTAGATCTCATTTCTTCTTGGCTCATGTCTGTCTTAGTCTCAAACAGCAAAATCCCCAACTTTCCATTTGTGTGATCCCACTAATGGTTTTAATTACTGATTATACAAAATGACAAAGAAAAATAGGTGATTCAACAAACTTTCAAACCATCCAAGTCAGCAGTTAATTGATCTCCACTTAATAGTTAGACCTGCTAGAATTGGTTGTAAACCAGTTTGGAAGCTTACAAAAAAAATGGAAGGAGTCAATGTTTTTTCTACCACAAACTCATCCGGAGAGCAGAGGTGCCAGAAAAAGTTTAAGGTGTTCCTCTGGCCAACTCTTCAAAGAAGCTGCACGCTCGTGATGTTCTTGAAAGGAAAAACTGAGAGACTGGGTGGTCGGGTTTTTAAGTACTTTCTATGCAATGCAGGTGTAGAAACTATGAGGATCCATGCAGGCGTGTGTTTAGTCCCACATCGGTTATTTACCGAGAAGATCTTAAGTACTTATGCAGGATCAAGAAACTCAAATAATACCTTCTAGCTAGCCATTTTGGGTAAAGTCCTATTACAGAAACTACAACTTACCTTTTTCTTACATGTCCTTTTACAAGATCTATGGACCACCCTTATTAGATGCCTCGGATAGATTGGATTGCCTTCCAATCTTCATGCTCTTTGCACATCTTGGAGATCAAGGAAAACTCATAAAAGTATAAAGAGAGGTTAGGATTGGCTACTTATGGCTCTTTGTTTTGGCAAGGATGGCACGGGAGGAATAGAAGAATTTTTCACTTGTAATCTCTCGTCGACATGTAAATACTCTTTGTAGTTAAGTAATTTTCAAATAAAATCAAGGGAAATGCCTCACGTCCTTCATTTTTCCTCAGAAAAAAGAGAGCTTATGAGTTATGAACGAAATGATTAACCCTAACAACTATATAATTTCCAGTTCCAACTCATAAGCTCCGATCCAAGAACATCACTCGCTTTGACAAATTACAATCTTATGTGAGGATGATCGACCTATACAGTATTCAGCAAGTTGCATCTGAACAAGTTTTTTTTTATTATTATTAGAAAACAAAAACACTGTATCAAAACAGGAGAGGGACATAAAACTACCTGATAAATGAGCCCCACATGAGCTTATAAAACCTATTTAAATGGTTGTTTGATCTTCAAACTATAATTATTGAACACTTGGCAGGTCATCTACAGGAAGGATACCAACTTTGAACAGATTGTGTTGTGGCCTCACGCCCACCAACCCCAACGTGTACTTCACTCAACCCAAATTGTGTTGGCCAACGTCCACTCACGAAAGTCAACCAATTTAATACTTGATTTGGACTCTCAAGGTTAAACTCCCTTCTCCTTCAGGCGCTGCGGCGGCCAAGCTCAAGTCCAAGGCAGGCAGTTAGATGCTTGGAAATTATTTGTGGAGACCATGCTTAGTTAGAGCCTTAGAGAGGTAGATCATCAGTTGTTTGAATACATTAATTAATGAATCTTGTCCCACATTAGACCATCAATTCGCCATGAACCTTGTATTATTATTGAGACCATCAATTCGCCATGAACCTTGTATTATTATTGAGACCATCACCACTTCTTCCTTTTTTTAAAAAAAATGTATTTGTAGAGGAAGAGTGTTATCTATTAATAAAAGTAATCCATAATTTTCTACACTTGTATATTATGCTACGCCATGACAATCTACTCAACATTTCTTTTTTTTTTTTGTTGTTGGTTGAGAGAAGAATTAGACAGATTGATCTAATTCTTTAAGAAAATGAAGTGAAGTACAAGGAAAACCTACCAACTCCTGAAGAAGGTAGCAAAAGCAAAATTGAAAAGAGTCAGATTTCAAGATTTTAAAGACTTGTTCCAATCACTTCTCTTGTTTATAAGAAGCAATCCAGTATTGATCAAGAAATCAGATATTACCCTCTCCGGCATATTAGCTGCACCTCTAATCACTATTTCCAAGGAAACTAAAAGTATCATCTATAGATAAAAAAACCTGATGGAAATCTTTCTTTTAAAAACTAGTGCAGTCCTATCTATCTACCCATCTATCTATCTATAGAAGAGTTGGTTTCAAAGATTTTGAAGACTTGCTCTAAGCTCTTCTTTTATTTATGAGAAACAACCCAATCTTGATCAAGAAAGCAGATATTAACCTCCTCAAAATATTAGCTTCACCTCTTGTCATCATATCCAATGAAATTAAAAGCATCATGAATGGATAAAAACCTTGTAGAAAGCTTCCTTGGAAAACTATTATACAAAGACTGCCATCTATTAGTCACGGATGAGCCGTTGCTTGCCAGAGCCATCCCATCCCCAACCCCAATCCACACTATCCCAACCCACCTCACCTAGACTCCCAAGCAAACATCACTATTAAATGATGATCCCATCATGTCTGTAAACTACAAATCATTCTTGATCCATTGAAAGCATCGCATGCATTGGCAGTTTGGGACCTGCCTAACCATTAATATAAATAATTTAAGCCAATTATTAACATAGAAAGTTCCAAATAAATAGTAAAAAATAAAATATGATATAAAAGAATGGATAATATAAAGTTGCAAGTGGAGAGATTCTGGCATATCACCTTTACAAATCATTGTTTTCAGAGCTGCTAACAAACAATTCTACTAGGCCAATTGAGTACAAAAAAAGAAAAAAAAAAACTATCATGCATTTAATGCATGTCCCCACTATATTGCTTGCTTCATTCAACTTTTCCACTCTATTTTTCTTAATGCTTGCAGATGGATGACAAAAGGCCATTCTCAATTGTCTTACATCCAGTTAATTCTCGTGATGTTAGTCGGACTTCCATAAGGAATTATCTTTAAGTATAGGCCTCCCATTAAGATGTATAATAATCAAAACGACTAAGATAATTTAGGTATTATCCATCAAAAGTTTGAAAAAATTTGTTGTCTTATGTTCAAATCCCTAACTTGACACGAAAGTTCAATAAATACAATAGGCATAACGGTAAGATTTCACGTCCTGCATGCTCACCTATAATACTCAAACCAATTAGACATCAAGCACTAGTGAGGGAAGGGAGAGACCTTGTCTTGATGATAGATATGAAGACAATCATGCCTTGTTTGGCAAACAACAAGACAGAGAAAGTAGGAAGAAAGGATAGTTATCTTCGCAGGCTGTTAGCCTCTGGTTTCAGTTAAATAGGATTAGATGAATAGACACTGCAACAGAGAAGTCATCCTGGTCTTATGCCAATGTTGCAAGAACAAAATGCACCCCACCTCACACCACACAGGCCTAAAATTGGTAATCTTGTGCAAAACCACACAGATATAGACATACTTTTTTGGAGAAATCATGCAGATATAAATATCACTTGATATTTTCTCGGAGGTTCCTAAGTCTGGTGGAGGACCCAAGTGTGGTTAGTAGTCCTTGGAATACATTTTACATGATTCTTTAGCTGAACAGAAGAGCACAAGTAAGAAAAAAGGGAGTAACCTAAGGAGTCACTGATGTGTCACTGGATCTACAAGGTGATTTCATGAGGACCGCTAAGTATGTGGATGCTGTGATTTCATTGAAGTTTTTTCTTCAGAATACAGACTAATTAAATCCTAATTTAAACTAATTCTTGATGACCATAACAAAGAAATTAGCTTCAACCCATTGAATAAACACAAGATTCAGATCGTTTTAAAGAATGCATTACAATGAGACGATCTGATTCTTCCAATAATATAACTATTATGGGCACATACTAGTGCTAAAATATGGTATCAACTTAATTGACAATCAACACCAATTAATTCATCACATAGTAATGTATGAAGTTGCATAAGAAATTAAATGTTGCTGATTGGATATGCATCAGATATCTGTTGTTAATGAATTTCATCAGTTTTCAGCTTTTGCATATATCAGTGTGAGCTAGCATAGCTGTGTAAAGAAAATCGTAGCCAGATAACTAATAGCAAATTTGGTACATGATACAGATACAACTGCTATAAAAGGTGTAAAAATGATCGCATCTTTAGGTATATAAAAATAAGAACTGCTTTTCATTAGACAGAAAAGTCAATCATCACACTATAATCATACACGGCATAAAGCCCAGTACATCCACTTATAAAACCAGATGTATCCACTTGAAGACAACACTCCTTGGAACTTGTAATTTACGTTACACTTAGATTGATACCTAGATTGAACCGAGTTATAAGCATCCAGAGCCTATACTGACTAAACATTAACTTCAATGTTCTAAAACATCTATAGTCATTGTACAAAAGAGCCTGCCCCATAAAACTATCAGTTCTTACCACAGTTCTTTTCCCTCATAATTGGTGTGCAAGGATCAGCATTGACAAGCATATTTACCACCTCCCTCATGGTCGGGCGCAAAGTTGGCAACTTGGTAATACACAAAATAGCAACCTTCAAAACTTTTATCATTTCATCTTCCACAGAACTTGACACCCTAGGGTCAAGAACTTCTGCGACATTTTGGCCACTGAGATGCATTGAAACCCAACAGACAATATCTTTGCCTTCACCAAACTGAGGTTCTATAGGACTACGGCCAGTAAGCAATTCTAGCAAGACAACACCAAAACTATAGACATCGCTCTTTTCAGTTATCTTGAGTGAATATGCAAGTTCTGAAAGTTCAAAGACATTTTTTAAGAGACTGAAGCAATATGAGAGATGAATGCATATGAAATAGGATGGATTACCACAGGCAAGCTAAAATCAAAATACTACAGATAATAAGAACTTTCTTCTTTTCAACATCTTAAAACCAGTAGTGTCTTCCTACCAAATATTATTGGATAAAAGTAAAAAAGAATAGCAGCTAAAAAATTCTTTTCTCCTTTTTTTTCTGTTCCATTTAATGGCAAATAAAAGAAACAAATACAAAGTGATCAACAAGTAGGTTGATTCTTTTGACATCATCAAGAATGAAAGCATATATTATAATCTTAAATAACAAAAAATCCTGCATTCTATAGCAACTATGGTCTAAACTACAAAATTAAGCTAATGGAACAAAAGCGTTGCAAAAGAAAGAACAAGTTAACAGAATAAGAAGCAGACTAATGAGTAAACTAGATCTCTTCAAGCAGTTGATATAAAGATGTGGGCAATATGATATGACATCAATTGAAATCGAGGAAAAGCAACTGATTAAGTTTTACCGGCTACTGTATTTGAGAACACAAGACTATAGAATGGAATATGAACATACCAGGAGCAATGTAACCATGTGTACCAGCAAAACAACTTAAATCTGATTCCTCAGCTATCTTTGCTATCCCAAAATCAGCAATTTTTGCTTCATATTCATCATCCAGCAATATGTTGGTGGATTTTATATCCCTGTGTATGATGGCTGGTGAACAATCATGGTGAAGATACATGATTCCCTTCGCTGCACCCACAGCAATCTTGTACCGCTTGTTCCAGTCCAGCTCTGGTTGCCCACATTTGATTTCCCGATGAAGAGCTTGATAAAGATTCCCATTAGGCATGTACTCATATACAAGAAAATTAAGCTCCCCTCTGGTGAAGCAGGAATATAGCTTCAGTATGTTTCTATGCCTGATCTTCCCCAATATATCTATTTCTGCCATCAAAACTTTTGCTCCATTCCCTTTCCATAATTGCTTCACCGCGACTGTGCCTCTGTTCTTCAGCTCTAATCGATAAACTCTACCAGTGCCCCCGCTTCCAATTAAATTTTCCTCTTCCAACTTACATATCTCTTCTGCATCAAGTTCTGGCGGTTGGAAAGATTCCACTTTCCAATTTGAGTCATTGTGCATGCCCTCCTCCAGATCCTTCTCTCTATCAGATTCCTCAAGCTTGAAGCTCCTATAACTCACAAACACTAAACCAGCTAAAAGCATGACCATAGCTGATAAAATGATTGATATCAGAACCAGTCTATTTCCTAAGATATCCTTGTGCCTGCCATCCATCTTGCAAATGCCCAAGTCAGGACCCCCTTCACTTCCTGACTTTCCATCAATACATAGACCAGGATTGCCAGAAAATGCTCCATCTCCAGCAATCATTAGAAGACCCAGAGGAACCCTTCCTGTTAATCGGTTCTTGGAAAAGTCAATGGAGCTTAGCTTCAATGATTGTAAACTATCTGGAACAGGGCCAGCAATCAGGTTCTGTGAAAGATTTATTGAATTGAGAGAGGCCAACTGGGAGAGTGTTCCTGGAATGTTACCACTCAATGCATTCTGTGCAAGATCAATCTCTACCAGTCTACTACATGAACCGAGTTCAGATGGTATAGACCCAGTTAGAGCATTATCCTCCAAATGCAAAGATGTCAACCGGTCCAGATTTCCAATTTCAAATGGTATCTGACCTGAGAAAGAATTACTGGAAGCATATAATTTCTGCAGCTGGGATAACTTTCCTATCTCCACAGGAATCTCACCAGAAAGCTTGTTATTTTGCACACACAATTGATTCAAGATAGTTGAGGTCCCAATCTCTGAAGATATCCCTCCAATGAAAGCATTGTCTGCTATATCAATGATGGTGGCATATGGCAGTCCCCACAACCCATCTGGAAGTCTCCCTGTGAAGCGATTCTGGCTAATTCGGAACCTCTGCAAAGACTTGCAGTTAGCATAAGAATCAGGAAATTCACCTGAGAAGTTATTATCGAGTGCGAGCAAGAACTGCAGATTGTTGTTTTGGCACAAGAACCTTGGGAATTCACCGGAGAAGTTGTTCTCTGATATGTCCAAAGCGTTGAGTGGTGAAAACCGGCCGATATTTACTGGGAATTCTCCAGAAAAATTATTCTCATAGATAGAAAATGAAATGAGAAACTGCAAGTCTCCAAATCCTTTGGGGAGTTCACCCCAGAAGTTGTTACTATATAACTGGATGACAGTGAAATTCTTAAGATTACCAAGCTCAGCAGGAATTTTTCCAGTCATTTGATTCCGGGAAATGTCAAGTTCACGCAAGTGAGTGAGGTTTGCAAGCCCAGGTGGGATCTCTCCGGTTAAATTATTCTGGTAGAGCTCAATCTTGTATAGCTTCTGTAGCTTCGAAATTTCTCTAGGAAGTGTTCCTGAAATTTGGTTCCGGGAGAAATCTAAAGTTCCTAGTGATGTTAATTCTAATACAGAAGCTGGAATCTCTCCTCTCAGATTACATTTAGCCAAGTAAAGCCATGTTAGGTTCTTCAAATTTCCAATAGTTGGTGGAATCTCTCCCTCCTTGAAGTTATTCTGACCAAGACCCAGTGCAACCAGACCTGATAGACTCCCAATCCAAGCTGGAAACTTACCGGAAAAGCCATTTGTAGACAAATCAAGAACTTTTAAGTTCCTTAAGGCTGAAAGATCTGGCAATTGGCCTGTTAAACTGTTCATCGAGAGATTGAGGACCTGAAGACTAACACAATTCTTCAACTCAGAAGGAACAGCGCCTGAGATGGAATTTTCCTGAAGAAGAAGTGTGTCAAGGCCGCTAAGGACAGAGATTAATGGTGAGATCTCTCCAGAAAGGTTCTTATATGCAAGTGAGATTCCAGTAACTTCCCCAGAGTTGGAGTTGCATGTGACACCAAAAAACTGGCATGGGGAGTTTGACTCTTTCCAGCTTCCAAGATAATTCATAGGATCAATCAATTGACTCTTGAAGTGCAGGAGAGCTTGAGTTTCCACTGCTTGGGAGTTTGAGATCGGGAAAAGGGAAAGCAGAAGGGTGCTTAATAAATGGAGGGGAAGTAAGAACTTTGCCATTGCCAAGGGTGATAACAGTGCAATTACACTGGATGAAGTTTCCATGAGACTGTCTTTGCCAATTCAGCAAGCCTGTGAGAACAATCACAACAGAAAACAAGATGTTACTTAGAGATAGAAAGGATAAGAAGATCTGAAACAGAAATTAATACTGGACCACTCCTGAAGAAGATGGATTTAAACTAGTAGACAAAACAATAGTATGAAGACTTATGAGGTCATGATTCAGACACGATTTTCTCCATATTTAGACATTTCTAAATGGAAAATTTTAATGGCAATGGTGCTTGAAATATAGAGAACATCAAATGCAGGCTGAACAACCATTAGCATATTAAGAAGAGTAATTCATGGAAAGAGATCTGCCAAACTTAATTTGCACTTATGACAACAGCCGCCCCCGACACCACCGCTGCAGTGAGGATAGACCAAACAGTGCAGCTCATTCTACATTAAACTCTATTCAAATTCCTAAAGTTTGAATGGTGAAGTTCCAGCAAACACACATTGGAGGTATGATGCTATAAGACCAGGTTACTCATTATCAACACGCAAAAAATCCATGGAGATAGGGGAAGAAGAAACAAATACCAGGGAAACATGACCAGTTACACCATCAAGAAGTATTTTTGCAGATATAAACGGAAAATTTCTTTTTATCTCATTTTGTCATATCTAGTGATTATATTTGATCACACTGTATTGATCTACATTTAACATTTCCTCCATTTGACTAATAAAACTTTGGTACCAGAAACAACTTTACATTTAAATATGTGTGTGAAACTAAATCAGCAATCTCAGGCATTTGAGTAATATTTATTTTCGAATTTTAGTGTATTAAATTTTGACTCAGAGATATCTACTTCTCGCTGTAGTTTGTGTGCTTAATAAATCATATTTTCTCCCAAGAAGTGATAAAGTAAATGTCAAGTAGGAATAGATTGTAGGAAATTAATCGTGGCACTCGCAGAGCAGAAGCAGGTGAAAAAGGAGGAACTGTGAAACTACATAATCTCAAAGAGTCTAAAGGAACTCTAGAGATAAAATTGTAAGATAGTGTCATCAGAAAACCTTTAAAAGCATCATCAGAAAACCTTTAAAGCTGTTTCACTTCTTTTAGGTTCTCTACCTTTCATTTCAAATGCCTAACCTCGTTGCATGCAAAACCATACTTCAAGCCTTTGTGTGTCTCCTTTTTGCAATTAGAAAAACCACTAGAAGATTGTTGAGATTCACCTCTCTTTTCTTGTTTATGAAACAAACAAACAGAGAGCTTTGATATCTTGTAGTAAAGATCAAGAATTTTATCACAGGAAAACAATTATGAATGCAACCAAACGGTTGGATGTGGTGAGGCAAAACTTTTTCATTTTTTTTTCATTATGAATGCCAACGAGGTCTAGATTACAAAAAAACAAGGTTTCAGTAAGAATACATATTAGGTCTTGATTACAAGGATGAAAGAAAAGCATAAAGCCTTGGTATTTGTTAGACAGACCATAGTGCCAACACCTTGTAAAGTACGTGAATTGGTTGAGGGACTGTGAAACAGAAGCTAGAATTTGACGACTTCTAACATCTAGAGGAATAAAGTTAAAATATTATCACAAAATATTATTCCCAGTGACTTCAACAGAATTTTTCTCATCTGTCTAATCAGATATAGGTTCCTGATCATTTTTTATTTCTGAGGATGACTCATGCATACAGAAAAAAGACGTAAAAACCAAATAGCAAGACAGCAATAAACATGGGGATAACTTTTTGCAAATTTACTCTCTTCAGGAGTTTTTCACTAATGATGTATAATGAGTGGATCATGTTAGTCATGTTGTAGAAGGAGATAGATGAGGTCATGAACGTGACAGTCCCAGATTGACATGAACCATGTCATTTTAAGTAAGAGGGTTCAGGGATTACTTAAGGTTGGAGCATAGATCTCTAGAGTTGTAACCTTGTCCCAATACCTAAGCCACTTTTATTAAGCAAATAATTTGTTGGTTCACCTATGTCTTCTACTTCACTCCTTTTTTTGAACAATGGTGGGGAAACACCGTATACGTTCGGACAGGCAAACTCAAGTCCTCTTGGCAGTCTTCTACTTCACTTTGGTTACATGTTCTGAACCCTGTTTCTATCTAAAGATCATGCTCGACGCATGCTACGTTAGAGCTTATATTTGTTCCATGATATAAAAATATATAGATGTCTCATACTCCTGACAACCAAGCCATCTCTTATGCTGGTCTTAAATCTTTGGAAAAAAATAATGATGTCAACATCAATAATGGATCATCCAAATTGAAGATTCATACCTGAAGGTAATTTATACTACAAACAAAACCTAGAAACCTAAATTTATATATTTCAGTAATCTCTAATCCACACATGAAATAGATAAAAAATGAAGGGTGACAATTGTACTAGTGAGTTAATACATGGCAGGAGACATAAATTCAAAATCTTGCATGATCATGAAGAACACATCTTAAAACATGGGTAGACTTAAATTCACGGGACTTTGATGATTAGATTCAAGTAAAATATAATATTATTTACAATATTCGCTCATTTTTGTACCCATTTTTTGATTTGGTTGAGACCACAAAACTACGTGAATTTTTATTTTTAGACATTTTTACACTATAGATTATCTTCAATAGTTTGGATTTTCAATTTGAATGGCTTATCGTTAATTCTAAATCATAAAGCATGTACTCCAGCCCTAATGTTAAACAATTTAATGAGTGAATTGCAACAAGTTAAGCTTATCAGCCTCTGGGGTGTATGGGCCAGGCCAACATGCTATCCCTAAAGCCCTGGCTGAGATAAATCCCAAACTTGGGCTAAGAGGGGGTTGGGCCCATGCTTATCTATAATTCTAGAACACCGCCTTCTATGATTACATGTCAGGATTCTATGGAGTGAGCAGCATAGGGTCCACCTTCCAATGAGTCGAACCACCGCAATATGGTGAAAGCAGTACTCACTAAGGGTACGAATGGGTTGAGCAGCTCACGAGCTCCTCGAGCACAATTCGGCTGTCACTAAGCTTGAAGAGCAAAATACTTGGCTTGAAAACTCACGAACCTAGCCGAAAATACATATTTTTAATAATATTATATTTTACTTATAATATATATTATTAATTTAATATTGTAAACTATAATATTATGTTATATTTTGTTTTAATTATATTTTTTAATTATGACCATAGCTCGAATTTGAGCTCGAGTCGGGTTTGGTTGATATCCAAATTGGGTCAAGTTGATCTCAAATAATGCATTATTTTTTTCTATCGGAACGAGTTCGAGCTTAGATATTAAAGCTTCATCGATCTTAGGCCAAGTTTCAAGCCCGACTATTTTAAATCAAGTCGACCTCGAGCTTCTAGCTACTCGACTCCACTTAGCTCAATTGCAATGCTAGTTCCCACAATGGGTCCTGCATTACTTTCCTATTGGTGGATGACACGTCATCACTCACGTGGAGACAGGGCTCCACCGTGAGATAACACCACTCCGTGGTGGTAAACCCACTTTTGACCGCTTTTCAGGACCTATAAGACCGTCCGTGAGTCCATTGCCGTCAACGGGTCAACAAAACTTTTACTAGTGCCAAAGTCATGAACAAAACGGAACTACAAAACGTACCATCGCGGGACCCGCTACTCCGCCATCTCCCGTGCCTTGGAAAAAAAAAAGGAAAGGAAAGATAAGAGAACGCCGTTAAGCCCCCGTGGGGACCCCCGCCTGGTCATCAAGAATCCACCGTCAGATAATACATCTAATCATGTCATGATCTCGACGAACACAATAAACAACACCGAGCTCAGCAGCTACACCGTAACAAGTTATACCAAAAGACACACAAAGAAAAGGGAACACCATGTGAGAACCCACCGTATCTTCTAGAAGCCGGCCTAACTCGGGCTAGAAGACGATTGGATGATCCAGGGATCTCCTCCGTCTGATGAGCGGATCTGCAGGAAAACAGAAAATTTGATGCGTTAAATTTTTCTTTTAAAAAATAAATATAAGCGATGTGGAATATACGAAAAGGTTTCGAAAGGAAAACGGGTAGCATAAAGTAGAATATCTAGAATACGGCAGATCGGAGCCGTCCAATGGCTGGTAGATTCGAAAGATTCGAAGATAAATGGAAGAATGGACGGTCTGGATCCCATCGCAAGGGCGCATCAGCAGCAACCGAAGCTTCGTTTTTATTTTATTTCTTCATTCCTTTTCTCTTTATTTTCTAGCTAAAACCTTATACTAGGAAAAGATTTTTTTGAAAAAAAAAAGAGAACCAAAGCTTCGATTTTATTTTTTCTCTTTATTTTCTAGCTCTATAAGAAAAATGGAGAAATTTTTTGAACAATTTCTTACCAAAGAAGTCTGGAGAAAAGCTCCACTAGGGTTCGATCGCCTGAAATCCTTTCTTTATCTACGACCGTCGATCGACTCTTTTTTGATGATCGGAGTTTCTCCCTCAGAAGGCAAATCAACACGCTTCCAAGAACCCTAACTTCTCGTTGGACATCGGAGAAGAACGAGGGAATTATATTTCTGAACCCTCTCCGTCGCTCCACGGTTAAGAAACCCTCCAAATCCTGGAAGAATGGATTAAAAAACCCAATTCCTTTGCTTTCTTTACCGTCATATTTGGATAAAAATCGATGGAAAAAGAGGAACTGGAGGAATCGGAGAGCAGAAAAGCGGAAAAAAATTTCCGGGGAAGAGAAGAAGAGAAGGGTTGGAATAAATCAAGAGAGAGAGGAGGGTGAACTTAGCCGTCGCAATTTATAAAGGCGGCCGGTAAGGTGTGAAATGACTACATTACCCCTTATCTTTTGAGCGGGAACCATACCGCGGCGGGTACTGGTGGGGAGCCTGCGGTTGACGCCACATTCGATATTACGTACCGAACGGAAAAAAGTTTGTATTTGATGACTATAATACCCTCATAATTCACACAAATCTGATACGGATATCCACAATAAAAACTAAAAATAAAAAATTTCAAAACACTACGGTTTTTAAATATCTCTGAAACAACAAACTACATACCAAGTCATCCAATTCACAACCCTTTTCATCTTTTTCAATATATATGCGGTCTGAAAGGCAACTCTATTGCTCACTATAGTCCGAATATTCTGAAGCAGAAAGTGACTTTCACTGACATAGCTTGAAGGGAAAGATGACTACTGTTATTTCCTTCTAGTTGATATACTTTGGTTGCCATATATAAATATTTGTTTGTTTAGGTGAAGATGTAAATATTAATTTGTTTGAGTTTGTTGACAAGTTATCAGTTTTTTTAATTATGTGAAGAATTAAAGAACATATAACAAATATTAACGATAATGATATCAAGACACTTTGAGACTTTCCTGACCCTTTTTCTGTTGTATTGTTTGGAGTTTTTTCAATTAGCAGCATATTTAGCCATTGCATCCCACTAAAATTTCCAATTATATGCATCTTATTTAACTTTTGTTAAGATGCTATGTTTTTCTTCTATTAATTGTTTTTATAATCGAAAACAGATCGAATCGAAGCCCCTAATGTCTTCGGAGATCTCTTTCATGAATTATTTAAACCTCCAGCCCCACCTATAATGAAAGTCCCCATCAGGAAGTTCCATAATTAAAACTTAATTTCCTTCTTGAAATTATAAGAACATGTGTTTGTCCTTTTATGTTTGATTTGCAAGTATCTTAATAATTTCTACGTGATGGTAACATCCCTATCTTAATCCATCATATTCCTTCTAGATCAAATAACCGTACGTATGGCTATTATATAGGGCAATGAAATTACTAAAATAGTCTTCAGCTTTCCTATCCAGATCACATACCCTTCTAATGCATGAATATCCTTCCAAATTTGATATTTGTATAAATATTTTTGTTATTCTATCCTTTTTTACCATTATTTTTGCATATATACCCATGTCATCTATCGTTATTAAAAAATTAATAATTTCAAATTAAAATGACTAAAATATTCATAATGGATACAAGTGCCAAAAAAAAACGGCGATTGTGTTGTAGGCAAAAAAGTAATTTCAAAATTTTATTTTATTTTTAATTAAAATAAATATGATTTTTATTAATAGTGTTAGAAGAACTGTTTTATTAGGAATATTTGTGTAAAAACAATATTTAATGAGGATACAGAAATAAATATAAATTTTAAAAAGGTATTTATGTAAATTTAAATTTTTAGAAAGATATTCATGCGAACAAAAATCTAAGAAAAAAAATAGGGGCTTCCAACATAATTAGATATTTGGAATTCTTCATAAGATCCAAAACCAAAGAGAAGATCTCAACTTAAGGGCGGCAAACTAACAACTAGAAGCTGAAGAGACCTCTCACCATCACTCGGAATTAGTTATAATTCTTAATCATATTTTAAGCACGTCATTAGTATATAATGGTAAAACTCCTGTCCTTGTTCCCCCAACACTAGGATAACTTAAATATCCACTTGCCACATGTCAATCAGGCATCAGCCAGAGGTACAAAATTGTACACATTTAGGGATTCGTAGCAACCATCAAAGAATCCCCCTAATTACAATGTTTAATTGCCTAATTAAAGATCCCCATTGCTATTCAATTATTAATCCATGGGTCAGATCACCAAAGTAGGTGACGTTTGTAGTCATGTGGACTGTGGCCTGGTATTAGATGATTTCTTTTACTCGATCTTTTTCTTTCTCCCCTTGAATTCACATCTAACTTTCAGTCCCAAGTAGTTTTCTGATTAATTTTTTAGCTAAATATTTTCTTCGAAACAAAGATAAAAGCAAAATTGACCGCTCGCCATTCACAATGGCTTATTTAAGAGATTAGCAAGAGCCTGAAGCCTCTCGTAGGCATATATGTGCAATCTTTGAGTTAATTTTGCCCGTTATATGTTGATCTAGAGGTTGAGACTCGATAGATTAATCAAGAGTACAAGCTATGCATTTCCTGAGCTAGGTTTAAAACTATTTTCAATAATTTCACTCATTTACTTACCGAATAAGATTAGCTGCTTATAGAAAGTTTCATATCTCTCCGCAACCCTAATTGGAGGAAATACTTGATTCATAACAAAATTCTACTGCTTGTGCAAGTTTAGATCCAAGCCAATTTAGAAGAGAGAGAATCTCTTTTCGATCCTTCATGAGCCTGCTGCAATATATATCATATTAATAAATTATATATACATACATACATATATATATATATATGTGTGCGCGCGCGCGCGCATATATGTGTGTACGTATGTATGTTTGTATGTATATCTGTTGTTGTTTATCGAATAGCCTGTTCAGTTAAAAAAACATATATTTCTTTTCTTCTTGTATCTAATACAAGAAAAGAAAGGCAAGCTCACATGTGTTTCTTATGGAATCCTGTCTTCATTTAATAACAGTGCTACTGCTGTGCATGGGAGAGCTAGCCTTCAAATCATTGTGGACCCATTGAAATTGGACAGTGGTGGACCACCGTGAAGTCTAAATCGCACCGCCCATGCAATCAGGGCCGTCTGATCGGTGGTTGTATTTGGGGGCCTACTGATATTTATAACCCTGAAGCGTATCCTAAGAGACAAATTCATGTACAGTTAACTAGCTTATGACTCAATGCGTGCCTTCAAAGTTATGATGGCCCCACCGATACTTGGACATGGTTGGTGATCCGTCGCATCACCATCGAATGGTCTCAATTGATGGACCCATGTCAAAATGGACAGCTGATATGCTCTTTGCAAGCAAAATGTGGAGGGAATTTAATCATATATAGGATTTCTTGTCTTTATTTATATTGACCTTTAAATCACTATGCACAATGATTAACTAACCTTCCAATACCCTCTCTCTCTCTCTCTCTCTCTCTAATTTTTGAAATACAAGATTGTCTAATTATTGGTTCGCCTTTCAATGCATGCCTTACCAACTAAAAGTGCATGATTCCACCATGTAGAACAATATACATCGGAGGTGGGTTACATTATAATGCTTAGGCTTCATTTGGCAAAGCTGTTGACAGTAGAGTTTTCAGAATTAGAGCTGAGCAGTAAAAGCTCGTACTAAAGCAGTGTAGCACTCGCAGCCTACTTTTGACGAGCATAACCACTATGGAATGCTAGTGCAGTGAAATTTTACTATAATGTTTAGGTTTGATTTGGCAGAGCTGTTGATGGTATAGTTTCAAAAGTAGAGTTGAGTAGCAAAAGCTCCTGTTAAACTAGTGTAGCACTCGAAGCCTACTTTTGACGAGCACAACCACTACGGAATGCTAGTGCAGTGAAATTTTACTATAATGTTTAGGCTCTATTTGGTAGAGTTGTTGATGGAGTTTTCAGAAGTAGACCCGAGCAGCAAGAGCTCATGCTAAAGCAGTGTAGCACTCGAAGCCTACTTTTGACTAGCACAACCACTATGAAATGCTGGTGCAATGAAATTTTACTATAATGCTTAGGCTCTATTTGGCAGAGCTGTTGATAGTAGCATTTATCAGAAATAGACCCGAGCAGTAAGAGCTCATGCTAAAGCAGTGTAGTACTCGAAGCCTACTTTTGACGAGCAAAGCCACTATGGAATGCTAGTGCAGTGAAATAACAAGGGGTCAAGCTCTTTGATGTGGGGCCTAGCAATCTCTCACAGATTCTTATGGACACTTGTTCAGCTGACACAACTCTTTTATGACATGCTAGTAGGTCAAGAATCTTTTGAAAGCATGTATGGATGAATGTGATCAGCAAATAAAATGATGTCCCTCAATTAAACTAAGATTGGTGCTCAAGAAGAACATTTAGCCTGCATGAGGTTTGGGGTTACAGTGGAACAAGACTACTTCATCATTGAATCCATTTCCCTAGTTACTTAATCTCAAGGATACAGTAGCAAATTCAAGAAATACACAAAAAAAAAGGAGAAATAGTATGGAATAAACTTTTTTATCTTATAGAATGATGTATTTTATTCCAATCTATTAATCAGAGGTCACTTACTTCACAACCAAATATAATGTTAACATTAATTTTGGAGGACAAAAGAAAAATAACATTCATTCAACTTACTGGGTTTTTTTTCCGTTCATCACATTTGTTCATTAAATGCTCATTCATAACAGGTATCTGGTTATCAGTAAAATTATATCTCAAGATGAGAGGCTGGGCACACAATTTGCACACTCTTTTGGACCACTTGGAGGTGTAAAAGAATCCACTCTCTCTCCATTGATGCACTCAACTTGATCAGAATGTAGATGGTTCCTTCTCAATCAAATTAATGCTATTGTCTTGTTACTTGAGATTGTGAGGCAAAGCAAATAGAGGAAAACAAGCAGGGAAGCCTGCTCTACACTGAGAAGACAGTGGAGGAAATGTTCGAAGACCTTGAGAGCAGGAAAAATAGACCACGAAGACATTTGGAGAGAAGCATCAGTACCACATCACACTAATTCTTAGGTTGTTCTGCTTTTCTGGGTGCATCTTCAACCTTTTCTTATCAGCTCTCATAGATATTAATTCATCTAGTTAATAAATCTACGGGAAGTGCCTCACTTCCTACATGCAGGAGAGCAAAACATGGATGGTAGAATTAGAGCTTGCATAGTTATGCATACAACGGAAAGATAATATTATTAAAGAATAAGTTTTTGTATTTTTCAATTCATTCTCTTAGAACTCGTTTAGTTCGTGAAATTTTTTTTTCTCATAGAAATATTTTTTTTAGAAAGATAATTTCTGAGAATATAATGCTTGAAAAAATGATTTTAGTATATTTGGTTGATCATGAAAAAGTAAAAAATTGTATAAAATATCTATTATACTTTAATAAGAAAAAAAAAATTATCCATAAATTTTGATAGCTAATTAGGATACTTTGGGAGAAAAAAAATTCTATTTGCTAATCGACAGTAAAGTAGCTCTTCCATGTCTTCCATAAATTTTTTCAAATAAAATATAAAAATCTTATTTTCATAAAAATGCTACTTTCTCATTTTTTTAAAAAAACTCCAACCAGACAAAAAAGTATTTTTTTCTTTTCTCGTTGATTTTTTTTTTTTTTTTTTTTGCAAACCACACGAGTCTTAATGATTGGATCCTACCTAACTTTTTTAAAAAACAAAAATAAAAAAGAAAGATTTGAAGAGCCAAGTACAAATAGATATACAAGAAGGGTCGGCATGCAAAAAGGATGCGCATGCCAAAAAAAAACATGAATTATTGCTTATCTTATATAAGGTTGCTGTCATGCACATAATCCCTGCCACGTACATGGACGAGACGACGAAAGCAAGCTAAAGCAGCATTCAAATGCTTGTCCATGGCGAGCCATAAAGAAGACAACACAATCCACAGCGGTCCCATACCCAACTAGTCTAAACAAGATAAAAAAGTAAGGGAGAACCTTTTAAGACCAGAAAACAAAGTGGTAGAAAGAAACGCCACGGATCGAGACATCATCCACTACATCTTGTGGCGAGCATTCAGTCTCTCTTCTTGGTGGGAACTCATGGTGCCCTGTCACTTATCGCTCGAAAACAAATCCAAGGAATCCTAACACTGAGACCTACCTCTTTTTTTTTTAACACCACATTAATATGAGAGACACCGATAGCTAGGCAGGAGGGATGTCTCGGTCCTGCGTTTGCTTGCTCCTGCTTCCTTTCCCAAAGAAAAGATGCGAGCATGAGAAACTTCTTGCTGTGAGATAAACAAAAGAATGGTGACATGACGTGTGAAAACTATTGTCCAATAATGTCACGACACTGAGGGTGGATGTATGGAATCAGCTTTACTGGAAGAATCACGAGATTGGCATGCAAAGACCCGTCAATGCTGATATCTAGTGGGCAGCCAATTGTTTTCATGTTTGTGAATCTAGTAAGATGGAACTTCAGAAACACTGTTGAAACCGTACCATTTCTCTTCTCTGCTGGCCCTTATACGGACTCTCTCTCCTCAGCTAGAAATTTGAATAATGGTGATTCTTTCGGTAGAATGCCACCAGTATTTTATGTGCTTCTCCCTTTGAGGAACTCTTTAGGGGTGGTGTTAGAATCTAGGCTACTAAAGAAGATTGTAATGGAAAGAAGGAGAAGGAAGAGAGAAAGAGTAGAGATCGAGAGATAACGTGGTTCGGCTGTAGTAAGCCTACATCCACAATAGAAAACCCTCACACCTTTTTATTATGTTTTCAGGACTATAGCTTCCTCTCTCTCATAGGCAAAAGTAGGAGAAGAGGGAGAAGGAACGGCTCCCATAAATCAAGGAAACAGTTCCTATTATGTTGCCAAAGTAAATGGAAAAAGAATCCCATTGATTACAATCACCAAAATCATCAGACACCAAAATAGATAAATCACCAAAAATAGATCCATGCGTCTACGAGTTTGGAGGAGACGCGTCTACCCAATCAGGGATATCGTCAAATACTCCCCCTCAAGTTGGAGCAGGTTGTTGGACAGAGAAAAATATGTCAGACATGCCCAACTTACAGATGATATTTAAGAATTTGTCATGGCCAAACGCTTTAGTAAACACATCCGCCAGTTGACTTTTAGTTGATAAATATGATGGTTTGATGAGACCAGCGTAGAGCTTTTCACGAACAAAATGACAGTCCAATTCGATGTGTTTTGTTCTTTCATGGAAAACTGGGTTGGAAGCGATATGCAACGCAGTTGATTATCACAATGAATAGTGATAAGCTCATATGAGGAATCCGAAGATCTGTGAGAAGGGACTTAAGTCAAGTGAGCTCACAGCAAAGAAAAGCCATAAAGCGGTATTCAGCTTCTTAGGAGGATCTGGCAACTGTTGTTTGTTTCTTTGTTTTCTATGAAAGTGGTGAGGAACCAAGCATGGTAATATAGCCACTAGTAGATCGTCTAGTCATTGGACAACTAGCCCAATCAGAGTCACAATAGCCAGTGATATGAAGAGAGCCAGTAGATGGAAATAAAATACCATTGACAGGAGATCCTTTGAGATATCGGAGAAGCCGGAGAGCAGCACTATAGTGTGGCTGAAGCGGACGATGCATAAACTGACTGAGTATGTGAACTGAATAAATATTGTCAGGTCGAGTAATTGTCAGGTAGAAGAGTTGGCCAACAAGACGACGATAAAGAGATAGATCTGACATAGGCATGCCATCAGTGTCAGAAAGCTTCAAGTCCTGCTCCATAGGAAAGTCGACGGGATGGGTTCCAAGCATGCCGACATCATCTAATAGGTCAAGTATATATTTTCGCTGATTGAGATATATGCCTTTAGCGGAGCAGGCAACTTCAATGCCGAGAAAATATTTTAGAGTGCCCAAGTCCTTCATATGAAAGCGAGTGTTGAGAAAATTCTTCAAAAGAGTAATGGCTTGCGCATCATCACTGGTGACAACAATATCGTCCACATAAACCAAAACATGGACGCACATTCTTAGAAAATTTGCTGAAAAGAGAATAGTCAGCTTTGGAATGAAGAAAACCAAAAGCAAATAATGCAGCCGAAACTTTGGAAAACCAATTCTGAGAAGCCTTCTTTAAGCCATGCAGCGATTTGTCTAACTTGCATACCAAAGTGGGCAGAGTGGTGGAGAGACCGGCGGTAGTTGCATGTAGACCTCTTCCTCTAAATCGCCATAAAGGAAGGCATTGTGCACATCCAATTGGTATAGCGGCCGATGCTTAATGGAAGCAAGAGCTAAAAGACAGTGAATAGTAGTGAGTTTGGCAACAGGTGCGAATGTTTCATGATAGTCCAGACCCTCCAATTGAGTATAACCTTTGGCAATAAGTCACGCTTTATAGCGTTCGATAGAACCATCTGGCTTATATTTAGTCTTGTAAACCCATTTGCATCCGATGGCATGTTTGCCTAGAGGAAGGATGGTTAAACGCCAAGTGTTATTGTCAGCCAATGCTTTAAGTTCAATATCCATGGCAGCCCACCAATGTGAGTGTTTGTTGGCCTGAGTAAAGGTAGTGGGTATGATAGAGGATATGAGAGCAGCCACAAAGGCTCGGTGAGGAGGTGAGAGTCGAGAATAAGAGAGACAATGAGAAAGTGGGTGAGCAGTAGAGGAAGAGGAAGAGTTGGGTTTCCCAGCAATGGAGTATTCGAAATCCTGGAGGTAAACAGGGGTTTTGGATAGGCGAGTAGACTGGCGAGTTGGGAGAGAGGGAGGTGCTGTGGTTTCATCCTGGGATGGGGTGGATGTGGGGTGAGCCAAAGAAAAAGAATTGTCTTGAGTTGTGATAGGGTCTGAGGCCCTGTTTGGGGGAGCTTTTGGAGGGCTAGAAAGCACTTTCTGGCCCTCCAAAAGTACTTTTAGATGAAAAACTATGTTTGGTAAATTTTTCAAAAAGCTGTTTCAGCTTTTGCGGGAAGCTGAAAACAGCTTTTGGGAGGAAGCTCCAATTTGAAGCTTTTGGGAGGAAGCTGTTTCAGCTTTTTCGGAGAACTGTATTTTTGACAAAAATGCCCATATTAAAATAACATAATTACATAGTTTATCCCTATATGAACCTAAAAATCTGCTGGAGCCAAGAACCCAAGCCGTCAGACTCCCTTCCGTAAGAAAAGGTATTTTTCTTTTCAATTTTTGTATGCATCTCTTGAACCACATTTTAGAAAAAAAAAATTTAATCCTTTTCCATACCTTCCAAAATCAATCTATTGTTTTTTTTTTTATCATCAACCTCGCAGCCCACGCTGAGGTCCTCCTCGAGCATGGACCACGAAGAAGAGCCCCCGGACCACAGAAAATTATTTTATGAAAAATTATGAAAAATTATTATGGGAAATTATTTTATACTAATAATTATAATATTTTATACCTTTATTTATGTATTACACTATAAATATAATATCATATTATATTATATCATAATACATTAATATGTTATGTTAAATAATTTAATATTATGTTATATTATGGAAAATTAATTTATACTAATAATTATAATATTTTATACCTTTATTTTTGTATTATACTATAAATATAATATCATATTATATTATATCATAATACATTAATATGTTATGTTAAATAATTTAATATTATGTTATATTATGAAAAATTAATTTATACTAATAATTATAATATTTTATACCTTTATTATTGTATTATACTATAAATATTATATTATATTACATTACATTATAATACATTAATATGTTATTTTAAATAATTTAATATTATGTTATATTATGAGAAATTAATTTATACTAATAATTATAATATTTTATACTTTTATTATTGTATTATACTATAAATATAATATATATTACATTATATCATAATACATTAATATGTTATGTTAAATAATTTAATATTATGTTATATTACCAAATATTAATTTACTCTAATAATTATATTACTATTATGCTATATTAACATAATATTATTTTGTATTACAATAATATTATACTATATCGTATATTTATGTATTAATTTATGTTATGTTTTATTATGTTGTGTTGTATAATACTATGCAATGTCCTTTATGGTAATTTTGTCATATAAAAGTATTTTCTCAGTTTGTTTACCAAACACAAAACAAAGTACCACAGCACTTTACGAATGTGGTTACCAAACAACAAACAGCTTTTTATAACAGCTCTACTTCAGACAGCTCTACTTCCAACAGCTCTACTGCCAACAGCTCCCCCAAACAGGGCCTGAAATAGAATCAGTAATAGTGGGTATTGAAGGCACTAGCGAATCAAAAACATCAGGAATGGGACGTGGTATGATAGAGAAATGCTCGGGTACAAGAGTCTGAAAAGGAAAGATGTGTTCATGAAAAACCACATCACGACTGACAGATATGCTTTTTGACTCTAAGTCATAAATACGGTATCCCTTTTGTCCGAGAGGATAACCAACAAAAATGCCAGGCCAGGATCGGGTATCAAACTTATGAGAGATTTGGAAATTTCGACCATAACAGAGACACCCGAAGACACACAAATGACTGTAGGAGGGGGGCGAGCCAAAAAGAATCTCATAGGGGCTTTTCCCAGACAATAGAGGAGTAGGAATTTTGTTTATTAGATATATAGCAGTAAGGATGCAATCGCTCCAGAAAGAAAGAGGTAGATGGGCTTGAAAACGAAGTGCCCGTGCCACCTCAAGTACATGGCGATGCTTGCGTTCTACAACACCATTTTGTTGGCTGGTGTGAACATAAGTGCATTGGTGGACAAGCCCATATTCCTTAAAAATTTGTTGAAGGTCATTGGCGAGAAATTCTTGGCCATTGTCAGTGCGAAGGGTTTGAACACAAGTATGAAATTGTGTTTTGACAAAAGAAAGAAAGTGGCGGAGAAGAGATTGAGTTTCAGATTTGTGACGCATTAAAAATACCCATATAGCACGAGAAAAATCATCAACAATGGTTAGAAAATAATGTGCACCTGAGAGGAAAGCGGTTTGATAACCACTCCAAATATCACAATGAAGTAAACTAAAAACATGAGTAGTAGAAATAGAACTTGAAGGAAAAGGTAATCTGGTTTGTTTGGCTAAAAGACAAAGGTCGCAAATACAATTCTTAGAAAAAAAATATCAGGAATAGATTTAGACAAAAGCTATAGGCGCCAAAGAGAAGGGTGTTCGAGACGCCAACGCCAACGGTCGAAGGTGCTGGGCAATGTGGGAGAAGCAAGATGCACAAATGTTAAATCCAGGATATAAAGTCCTCCATGTAGTCTACCACTCCAATCGTTTTCTTCGATTGAAGGTCCTGAATATGACAATGATCCGGATGAAAAATTGCAAGGCAAGAAAAAGTATGTGTGAGATGAAAAATAAAAAGTAAATTTAGATTAAAGGAAGGGATATAAAGAACATCATCCAGGCGAAGCCCATTAGGCAAAACAACAGTTCCTGTAAAAGATATTTTTTGCAATCTGACCATTTGGTAAAGTGACAGGAGCAAGGATAGATTGTGGTGTTAGTGTGACAAAGGAGGACTTGGAGCAAGCCATGTGGTGTGTAGCCCCTATATCAATAATCCAATATGAAGAAATTGAAGCAGGACAAGATATTACAAGAAACATTGGCTGCTGGGCTAGATGAAGTAGTAGGAGCCATGGTAGAGAGAAGGGCCATCAACTGCTGATACTAATCTAGAGTCAAAGGCTCCCCATGAGCATTGCCTTTAGTGGTAGTTTCCAAAGAAGCAGAAGCTTACTGGCTGTGCTGATTGGAAAGAGACGATTTGTTCATCCCTTGCTGTCGATGCCCATTATTTTTATTGAAAAATCCATGGAGAAGAAAACATCGATCAATCGTATGATTGGTCCTCTTACAATGATCACAATAAAAGGAATGTTTTTGTGAAATAGGAGGATGACTAGCCGAAAGTGCAGCAGCATCAATAGAAGAAGTAACCAAATGCAAATTGCGGTGTCGTTCATCCTAAAGTAACAGGGAATATGCACGGCTAACAGTGGGAAGAAGATCCATCAAGAGGATCTAACTACATATGGCATTGTAGCTTTCATTTAAGTCCATAAGAAATTGCATCACTATTTCTTGCTGTTGAATAGCTGTGAGTTCCTTCAAGGAACAGCAAGTGCAAGATGGAATAGTGCTATAGAAAGATAGTTCATCCCATAATGCCTTTTGGCCAATAAAATAAGTAGCAATGGGAGAAGTACCTTGTTGATGTGTAGCGATAGCCCAAGAGAGTTGGACTATACGAGGAGCATTTTGTTAGGAGAAACGGTCGTTGAGTTCACTCCATACCTCGTTGGCTTTCTCAGCATAAATCACGCTATTGGCGATGTCATGATGCACCGAATTCAGGATCCAGGAGTATACCATTCGGTTGCATTGCTGCCACTGTGAGGCTTTAACATCGGATGAATCAGGCTTCCTGATGGTTCCATCGACGAAACCAAATTTATTTTTGGCCATGAGAGCCATGCGCATGGCCCGACACCAGGTAGCATAGTTATCTCCGGTGAGACTCTGAGTGACGAGAGAAATACTAGGATATCAGAAGGATGGAGAACATAAGCCGAATCAGAACTCGTGGTGACACCGCTAGAAATCGAGTTGGTGTTGCTGTTGGAATCGGCCATGATACTGGATGGGTGTGATATCAAAGCTCTAATGCCATGTTAGAATCTAGGCTACTAAAGAAGATTGTAATGGAAAGGAGGAAGAGAGAAAAAGTAGAGACCAAGAGATAACGTGGTTCGGCTGTAGTAAACCTACGTCCACAGTAGAAATCGTTCCCACCTTTTTATTATGTTTTCAGGGCTATAGCTCTCCTCTCTCTTATAGGCAAAAGTAGGATAAGAGGGAGAAGGAACGACTCCCATAAATCAAGGAAACAGTTCCTATTATGTTGCCAAAGTAAAAGGAAAAAGAATCCCATTGGCTACAATCACCAACATCACCAGATACCAAAATAGGTAAATCACCAAAAATAGATCCATGCATCCACGAGTTTGGAGGAGACGTGTCCGCCCAATCAGGGATATCGTCCAATAGGTGGCGAGAATTGATCCATTCCAATCCCCCAGTTTTCTACTTAGATTGGTACCGAATGATGTCGGCGCGTCGTTACCATAGACCCCACACACGCACGCACTTGTGGGTGATCTAGTGGTTCAGCTGACAGCTAGCCAATAGGATAGAGTCTAAAAGTCTAGTAGGATAGGGTAGAGCCTAAAAGTCTAGGAATTGATAGTACTTAAGCTTAGGATTATGATTCTTAGGATTAGGCATAGGAGAGTATAGAAGAGTTGGTTTAGATTTGAGTTGTGCAACAGAAGTATGGTGGAGTGGAAAAAAACTAAGTATTCTTATTTGTTAAAGAATGAAGGTGCATTAAATTTTGAGGATGAAACTCCTTTAAGGGAGAGAAAATGTTATCGCTCAGTCCGCTTGACTAGCATGACCAAGGTTTGGCCCGGCCCAAGCTCCCATCAAGCAAAAAAAAGAAAAGTCATCTTCTCAATTTGACTCTCGGTGAGAGTTGACTTTCGTGATCCACCAGAGGCTCGCCTCCTCTATAAATAGGATCCCCTCTCTTCCCACAGCACTCCACCATTGAGCAACACCTTTCATACTCTCGCCTTATTCCTCTTTTCTCTCATCAAGTCCACAGCTTTTTATCACTATGCTCGCCAAAAATCAGAGTCGCCGATGCCTCCGAAGCCAAAATAATGCCCTAGCTTTTTTCCTCTTTCCCTTTTCTTCTTTCCATAACTAAAAATTACAGTCGCCGATTTCTCACCGGAGACAAAGTAGTGCCCTGGCCTTTTTCCTCTTTCCTTTGTCTTTTTTCCACGACCAGAAATTACAGTCGTCGACTGAGAAATCAGCTAGAAATTGACCAACAAAGGGGATCCTTGTTTTTCCCTATTTGTTGCCGAAGTTTTCTTTCTTTTTTTCGGCCACTACCACCGGTTTTCTCCATTGATAAGCCCTTGGATGAACTGCTCAACCTTCCTACTTTTCTCTACGATGGAGCCATTGCAACAACCTAAGACCTCACCCAAAAAAAGCTGGTCGGAAGGTAATATTTGAGTTCCTTAATCCTGTACAAGTACTTAAGATCTACTCAGCAAATAACCGATGTGGAACTAAACACACGCCCGTACGAGTCATCACATACTTCCTCCATTTAAGTCTTGATGTCCTCGTCAAGTTAAGAATTCAAATCTAATCATAAACACTACGATCGACTCGTGGTCAGCTCTATTAGGTCTGTACGGCAGTGTCTCCTAATCCACAAAGGTTATGAGTCGGATCTACTTTAATACCATTAATAACAACCAACACCTCACCCAAAATGGCTAGTCGGAACAAATTATTTGGATTTCTTGATCCTGTATAGGTACCTAAGATCTATCTAGTGAATAACCGATGTGGGATTAAACACACGCCCGCACAGGCCATCACAGCAATGGCCGTCAGTAAGCGGCCAACTACCAAAATCAAGGAAAGGCTCCCGTTCTCCTTTTTTCCAGCCTTTTTCTTAGATTTTCTCGCTGGTCGACCAAGACTATCGACTGTCCACCACCTTCGACCACCGGCAAAGTTCGTTGGCACAACCCCCAATGATCCCCACTCCCTCTCTAGTTTCTCTCTCTTCTCTTTGTTTCTCTCTTTAAACGGGCCTATAGATCTTAGTATGGTATCCCATCTATCTTCTCTTTGGATCCGAGATGAACCCCACAAAAAGGCTCTGAACCACCTTAGTGCCCAAGCCGCCTACTAGATCGATTATTCCGGTCTTGTTGAGTGTTCCTAAAATTACCATTGGTGAACTTTGTTGAACGACTTTGACCCTAATCGAGTTCATGCCCCATGATTCATTGTTTGGGTCTCCCATGCCCGATCCACCCGAAACTGTCGAACGCCATCATTCGGCTAATTGTCCCTATTCCTTATTATTTTAATTCCATTCAAGTTATTAAACAGAAATTAGTTTCTCTTTTAATGTTTTCAAATAGTTTTAGCAGATTTGCGTCTAAGGCGGAAAAAGTAACTAGATCTTACCCTCTTTATTATTTTTTAAATTATTATATTTTTTATGCATTTAGTTTGCCAGTGAAGATATCATGTTTTTCTTAAAATTATAGATCAACATATATATTATTAAAATTATGCTTTATTATGAAAAATAGTTCCATGAATGTTTTTAATAAAAATAACTTATATATGAAATATGAATTTGATTGTATCATTTAGTATTTTTCCATCTACTTATGTGTATATTTTTTTTAAAAAGATATGATTATTTCAAAAGCTCTTATATGGCTATGTATGATCCCTAGAATTGAGGAAGATCGATACTTACACTACAGGAAAAGTAGGTTTTATCGAGGCTTTTTTGCCGACGCTTTTCACAAGCGTCGGCAATTTTTGGTTTAGTGTCAATTAGTGCCGGTGTAGTCGCTAGCCTAAGACGACGCTAACAAGCGTCGTCGGAAGCCTAACATTCCCCAATCCCAACAAGCCCTCTCTCTCTTTCCGTTTTCCCGGCCACCGCCCTCCACCCGCTCCCCATTCCTCGTCCATTCCTCGTCTTCTCTCTCTCTCTCATCATCATCGCCCCCCCCTCCCTAATCCCCTCCAGATTCAAGAAGCAGAAGGGCTCCGGCGATGATGTCTTCGCCCGCCTCTTCGCCGCCTCCTTGGATCCCGACTTCGCCCCCCTCTCCCTCGAACCACGGATCCTCAAGTCCCACCTCATCGCCGGCGAGACTCTCTGCGGCCTCTTTCTCCTGCGCTCCTCCCCGACCCTTGCCGGCTACGACTACGTGGTGATCAACTGATTTCGAGATCTATAATTCATCAGGCTTCGGACGAGAAGACCGATGGGAGGATCGTGCCGAGGCAGTTCTTGGACCTTGGTCCGGCCGCAAACACTGATGAGCCCTCTCGCTCCTCGATTGAAGGTGGAGGCTGGGACCGGACCTCTTCGCCCACGAACAATGTCGAAGCAGAATCAATGGAGTACCGCCTAAACAAGTATAATACGAACAAAGAGATAGTTTCGTTTGACCATGAAAGAACTAACAGGGAGGACAGCCCTGACCCATCGTCCGAAGGTTGGAACCCTAACAAAGCATCCAAATTGGCCTCCCCCAAGAGTGCAGAACAGAGCCAAGAGGCCACCATGAGGAAAGCCCGTGTATCGGTCCGAGCACAATCCGAAGCACCTATGGTAAGATGACCCGAGGCAAATTTCCATCCATATCTCTAATCTGATCGATTGTGGTAATTATGATAGCAATTAATGTTGAAACTAATTAGACAATGCCCCACTTGTCTTATAGATCACTGATGGATGTCAATGGAGAAAGTATGGACAGAAGATGGCCAAAGGGAATCCGTGCCCCCGGGCATACTACCGGTGCACCATGGCGACCGGCTGCCCAGTCCGCAAGCAGGCAATGATCATCTCCATTGGTTCCTCTCTTTCCTCTCTGAAGAAGAAGATAAAAAATATTTGTTGTTTTTTGGTGTTTCATCAACCCTTAAAGTTACACTAGAACATGTCCTGTCTGTGTGTGCTTGAGAGCCAGCTCTTCTTCTTCTTTTTTCAATGTTCCAACTAGAGTAGGACCTCTGTCTATTCTTCAAACACATTGATTTCCAACATATTGAGGTGATATGTGTCGTATTACATAAGAAAAATAAGAAAACAGAATTGCTTATGTTGGATTATATTTATTAGTTTGCCCCAGTTTAATTAAAAGGAAGAGAAGATAAGTGGTATTTATTGTTGCTTGGAGGTGCATCTTACCCTCTTTGAAGTACCATCATCAAATATGGTTGCTTAAAGCTGCCATTTAAAAGGCTCTGAAGTGTTAAGTGGTATTTTTATACCATTTAAACATTAAAATGCTTAAACAGATTCGCTTCACACTAAAATGAATGTTTGTCTATCCTTGTTCACAAGGTATTCTGTCACCATTTTCTTTTGAAATGGCTAAAACAATATGATAGTCCTTGTCACTGTGTGATGCAGATATGTCTGAAATAGACCAATGATTTTTTTTTCTTTATATTTTGGTTTACTAAACTTTGATGTGATGTTGATAATGTAGTTATTTAGCTATCATCACTCTGTTACAATGATGTAATCAGAGTTAAAATAAAATAAAAAACTGGCAGTTTCAAGTCAAACAGTAGGTATCTTGACTTCTTCCATCCATTTTTTTAAATGCCATTGTGGGCAGGGGTAAGAGAGGGGATTTGGTTTTATCGAGGTTCCAAGGATATTATGGTTTTATGTACTTGATGAGTGATGTATTGGGTTAGCTAGTTGCTCCCTTGATATGTCAAGAAATATTCTTTAAGCTGAACCGCCATGTGCATGCAATATATAATGTCGGCTATATTTATGATTATTAAATTGTGTCATATAAGGGCATACTTTCATTTGCATTGCAAAGATACTGAACTGCTTCAGCAAGATGACTGTTTGGTCAGGTTTATACTTTTTGCCACCCTTCCTAGATATAAGCAGTTACAGGTTTCTGATTAGTCATCAACCGCAAATCTATAATTTTGCAGAATCTGTTCTGCTTTCGTTTCAATGGAGAATTCGGCTCTTAGTGCTTGTTTAACTGTTTGCTGTTTGTGGATATTTCTTGTTATCTTCCAATTATATTGTATTGAATGAAGAATGCATCATTTTGTTGAATTTCTCTGAGATCTCTATTCATTATATATAATAGTAAATTATGTGCTTTGAAGGATGGTTTTTATTTGATTTTAACCTGTTACTGTCAAAAAAGATTCTGCAAATAGTTGGAGCAAGTTTTAACTGTTATGATTCTTATTGCTTCACCACTTGGTGCTTCCAGGTAATGTTAGCTTCCTTGGAGCAAGGTGTGAGGGAAAGCAGATTGTTGGTCCGTGATTGGCTAGTCATTCTCACAGCTCAATATAATGACGCACATAAACTTGTTCAATACGAAAATGCAAGTTCAATTGCCCATGTGGATGTTGGCTTCTCGCAATGCCCACAATTGCAGCCCTTACCCCGCCTTGTATTTTTATACCATTTAAACATTGAAATGCTTAAACAGATTCGCTTCACACTACTGCCATTTACTACTGTTCCACAATTCTGTGCTGCTGATGACAATCATCTCAAGGAAAAATGTCAACTTCCAACTCTGCCTGTCCATGCTAGCATGTGAGTTCTTTCCTCGAATAGTAGTTTAATTTTCTATGAGTAATCTAACTCATGTATTATCATGAATCACAAATTGCTTGATTGCTGGCACATAACATACAACAAGGTTCTTGGAGTTTGATTACTTGACTGTTTATTATGTTAGGTTGCTATACTCATGAGCTTTATTTTGCCAAAAGCAACAAAAGTATGCAATTGGCATGATTAACATCTGCCTATATGCATTTGCAAGGGTATTTGGTTTATTGGAGTGTTTGGGATCAAATATTACAGACCACATTGATCAAGAAAAATCTTCCTTTGAGTAATAGGATTCCACAACATGGTTACAGTGATCATTTTCTGTGCTTGCAAAACAAAGTGAAACCTAATTGCCATCTTTGTGCAGATAATCTGCTGCCTATGATTAGTGGCTATTTAGATTTGTGGATGTCTCTATGTTTAGAGGTTATTTTAATGCATGGTAATGTAAAAAGCTTTGGCTGTTAACTGGATGCCAATTCATGCTCAGACCATGCCGATTTGTTCTAAGCTTGTCACATCTCAGATGCAATAAAACTTTTCCATGTCCACTAATATTTTCTGAATTACCTAACTCTTCCTTGTGATAAAACAGAAGATGGAATTCAATATCATCCAGAAGGTTGTGTCTTCAATACATTTTGTTTGTAATATTACCTTTCGCTTATTTTAATGCTGAAGTAAACTAAAAAACTAAACTTTTTTGACCTTTATAATTTACATTCGTATTTTTATTTTTTTAAAAAAAATAGCAATCCCGACGCTTTAAAGCGTCGGCCAAAATACATTTGCCGGCGTCGGCGAAAACGCAAAACTGGATTGGGCTTTATCGATGCTTTAAAGCGTCGGGAAAGCCGTTTTTGCCGACGCTTTCATTAGCGTCGGGAAATCTCTGTTTTTGCCGACGCTTTCTCTTAGCGTCGGCAAAAACCGGACCCACGCCCACCTGCCCGACGTCTGACCCACGCTTTGGGGTGCGTGGGCTGGAGATACGCCGACGCTTAAAAGCGTCGGTAGAGACCAAAAAAACCGCCGAGAGATATCCTTTCTTTTGTAGTGTTAGAGCCAGCATCCATACAAACATAGGCCCTGTCAGCGAATATAAAGTTAGACATACAAAATATGAAACTCTGTCAATTACAAACACGAACCTGTCGTGAGTATAAAATGACTGCAATACGAATATTTGTGAACAATATTTTGAACCATTATATGACTAAGTAGCAAAGAACGATTTATGATATACTAGAAATCATGTTTATAAAATATTGATGATTTATATAAACATAATTGGCTTTATGACTTATTTTAACATACTATATTATAAAAAATTTTATTTTTGTAATATCTATTATTTTCTTTAAATGATGAATTGTCATAAAAAAACTCATTCTAAGATAGTATAAATTTTACTTACCAAACTATGCAGCTCATACTTTTTTTTATTTTTCTCTTTATAAATGAATAGGATAATTAGAAATAAAGGATGATCCAAACAGATGATTCGTGCTAGCAAGCTTGACGATTTTGCAAAAAAATTTTAATATTTTTAGCTGACTATGATTTGTAGTTGATGACTTTCTAAATTTTGAGAATTATATTTTGGTATATATATTTAAATGCTCTAAATCTGTATTTTTATCATTTAATGGATGATGGAGTTACATTTTTTGATTATATTTTATTTATGATGAATTTATAGGTTATTTATGATTGTTGGCTTCATATTATTATGGATTGTATCCCTCGGTAGCATAACCATATTATGCCTTGAATTTAGGGCATAACACTGCATACTCCCAAAAAAACATATGACGAGGTCTAAAGAAAACTGGTCAAGGATTTCTTGCACTACTCAAACCATGCAATTTAACCTGTCTAAACAAGATTACAAGCACAGACCATTTCTATGACTTTCCAGGTGGGGAACACCAAATTCTTACCGCATCACACCACATCACTTTTAGTTCAAAAACTTGATGCGCAACCATCACAAAATTCTGAACGGATGACTCCAATATAGTATTGACAACTTTTAGCAATCCAGAACTATAATGAACACCAGAGTTAATTATTTAAAGGGTCTCTTTTACAAAGAATTTGACTGGTCTCAACTGCCACTAGTCGCATGCACCTGAAAAACCAAACAGATCAGTCTCTTCAATACACAAAAAATGAGTGTCAAAATAAATTTTAGCTGTGACCATACCTACAGATTGCACCCTGTTATGCTCTTGCAAGAAGGCTTGGCTGGGAAAATAGTACATACCCAACTTACTGAAGAAAGTTAACTACTTGTTCAAAAAGATTAGAAAGGGCTAGAAATGGTTCTGAGTGCCTCAGCCATCTCATATTCCTTTGATTCAAGGGAGAAGGAAATAAGTGAAAATTACATACCCAACACACCTAACAGGAACAGGACCTTTTTCTCAAGATGTAAACATCCAACACTGAAAAAACTTTTGGGGGATCCATCATCTATATAACAGGGAAGGGTAGTGCTGCAGTAATATTAGACATCCAGGCACTGCATCTCAGGATCTTAAAACGGTGATGCAAAGTCAAACCAGAATTCATCATTCAGTGGCAGCTAAATAGTGGACGGAACCAACAAAATTGCGAATTTGATCATGTGAAGTCAGTCAGGGGTAACTTGTCACCCCAGGGAAGAGTTCCGATATCTTTGTGAATACATTCATAACCTGAAACAAAATCCATGGTGGGGACATTAGAGTACTGCGGTGGAGATTGGGCAGTGTAGAATGGGAGAAACCTTATGAAAAAAAAATAAAGCATATTTTGAAAGAGAAAAGGAATAAAAGTGAGCATCTGTGCATTCAACAAAATTTGCAATTTCAGCAGTAAATTTGCACTGCCACCTCGATAACAGATAGAATAAATTATGCATGTCAAATGAACTCCTAATCAGGATACCATTCCCACAAAGGTTGTGATTACTTTCCATCCATGTCTCCCACAAGGCAGCCTGATGGATGATCACTTCTAGTGCACTAGCAGCATATTAAGGCTCCTCCATTGAAATTAACAAAGAAAGAGACAAAAAATGCACCATTTCTCCATTTATATCTCCCTCTTCAAGATGGCCAGTAAATTCCCAGCACTTTTAATACTTGACACACTTGAAATGCACAGAGCAAATAAAGAATCTAACTACAGGAACCCGTTTAGCACCTGTTGTGGAAATAAAGGGTCCGAATTTAGTCCCACATCGATTAGATAGCGGAGAGGTCTGTTCCTTAAATGGAGGGGGCCTACCCCTTTCTCTTCAGAGACACCTTTTGTGGTGCAAAACCATGTGTGGGGAAGAGACTATGAAACCCCCCCAAAGCGGACAATACCTCTGAGGAGAAGCAGTCACTTCCGCTGTTTGAGCCCGGTGGGGACTGAGCTCTGGGGTTCGGGGGATACCCTCGGCCTCATCAATGGTGCTTTCGTTGAGAACCCTTGACCCCGGCACAAACTCCTCTGCTGGGGGGCTATGTTGTGGGAATAAAGAGTCCGAACTTAGTCCCACATCGACTAGATAGTGGAGAGGTCTGTTCCTTAAATGGAGGGAAGCTACCCTTTTCTCTTCAGAGGTGCCTTTTGTGGAGCAAAACCGTGCGTGGGGAAGAGACTATGAAACTCTCCCCCAAAGCGGACAAAACCTCTGAGGAGAAGCAGTCGCTTCCGCTGTCTGAGACCGGTGGAAACTGAGCTCTGGGGTTCAGAGGATACCTCGGCCTCATCATACCCCATGTCCACCACCCAGCCACCATGCCAAACTTCTATTTCGACCATGGAAAGGAAGGTCAAGAGCTCCTCTGCTTCACCAATACCTCGCCAACAAGAATGTAAGCAACACCATGCCACCAATCCTTTTACATCAACTGTCTCTCTTAATCACCGCATAGCACATAAGAACCTTAAAACCAATTAATTGCAAGACCTATCAAACTACAACTTTGCCCGATCCCCTGTATCCACTATCAATATCACTCTCGGCTCAAAGACTTCTACAACTCTCGAGGTATTACTAAAAAATATCCAAGAGCAACGACACAGCATTCCCTTCCTAACCTCCCCTCTCTGGCAGTTCTTATTGTCCCTGAACATTTTCAAGAACCAACTTGAATACTGTAGTGTCACTGTTCATCTTCTTGAAATTCCTAATCCCGGTAATTCATTAATATAACATGTTAGAATCTTGGTTAAAGATCTAATCCTTTATTTTTTCGATGGTGTATGGTTCTATTGATAGGCCCAAATATCAAAAATTCAAGAACAATCTGATCAACAGAACGTGATAGAGAGTTCTAACAGGCATTAAAAGATTCTTCGCTATAATCGATAAAAATTATCTCAAATATGCCCTAACTAACCAAAAATCTTGTAAACATGGTTTTATATAGCCAAGAGAAAGAAGGAACCAAATTTCAAGAATTAGAGCGAAAAGCTACCAGCTTCGGGAATCCTCTGCGATGCTCCATCGTCCCCACGCCGATGAGCGGAGGCGACGAATCTGGGTCTCCTCGCGCCGCCTGTTCCTCCTCTTCCCCTGGCAGCGGGGAGGGGAAGAGACGGATAGGACCTGTTAGGGATCCCGGAGGATTGGGAGCGCCCACGAGAACGGGAAATTTGGATGAGACTAAGGCAAGATTCTCCATTTCTCGAAACCCTAACCCTATGGTTCCTGAAAACCCCAAGATTTCTCCTCCCGCCGTGGGGAAAGAGAGAGAGAGAGAGAGTGAGAGTGAGCAAGTGAGGGGGCGATGTAGGGGACTCACAGAACTCAGAAGCTTAGGTAGGCTGATGATAGAGCGGGAAAAGTTTTATTCCTAAAATAACCATCGCACGTTTGTTTCACGTGCTGGGCACGCATGGGTAGGCTGATGATAGAGCGGGAAAAGTTTTATTCCTAAAATAACCATCGCACGTTTGTTTCACGTGCTGGGCACGCATGGGCCAAATTATTTTATTAAAAAAACAAAATTTGATGGCTGATTCTTCTATATTTTAATAACTATTTTAAGATTTTATTCCTCAAAAAGGAATATGTTGGATCTTGGGGTCATTATGTTAAATATGAGAAATTAAATTTAGTAACAAATCTCTCTATATTTCATCCAAAATTTAATTTATATTTTACTAGGTTCGCTGCACAAATATAGCAAACTAAAATTAAAGCCACGTTCATGTATTTCATTTATAAAAAACACAAATTTATTGTTTATAATAGGTTTGAATTTCTTCAATTAGATAATAGCTTCTTTTATTTTTCATTGACCATATTAAGATTCGAAAGTTGTGTTTTTATAGATTGACCATAGAACTATTTCCTAATCGCCTTATGAAACATGTGATATAGGATTTGATGACAAATTTCTTTGCCTTTTATTGATAATATTTAGGCCAAAATTTCATACTTCCATGTATTTTCTTCTTCTTCTTCTTCTCGAGGGAAGAGATTCACACTTTCATGTATCAAATATAAGAAATAAAATTTAGCTACAAGTCCCTTTGTATTTCATTTATTGCACTATTTTTTTTTGTTTTCACATAGTGACCATAAAACCATCATGAGTTAATATAAAAAAATAAAATTTAGTGCTGTTTTCTTTTTTTACTTTATTTAATACATCACAAACCCAAATATTGCTTTCCATATAACAATCATAAAATGTTTCCTTAGATACTATTTTAAACATACATGGAACATTAAATCTAATAACTGGTCCCTTTAAGTTTTATTAATTATATTAAGATCCAAATAACAGGTTTGTCTATAATTCGTCGATTATATTAATTGTAAATTTTGTATTTCCATATAATGGGAGCCATTTATATCGTTACTACTATTTTGATAATGTAAAAGCCCAAATTTCATGTTTTGATATAATGACTATTGAATCATTCAGTGATCACCTTGCAAGATATGTGATATAAATTTAATGGCTTGTAGTTAAGTTGTCTATCAGGCTTGGGGGGCCCCACAGTTTCTGCGTTGCACTCGGTCTGAAAAGCTACAAAATATTAAATTGGGGGCTGATCTAAGCCCAGCCCAGCCTGAAACTGTACTTTTTAGGGCAGGCCCAGCCTGACAATTGAGGCCAGGCTGGGTTGGGCTCAGATTCGGGTCTAGGCCCGTTCGAGCCCATTGACACCTCTACATGCCATTTAGAGCTGATCATGAGCTAGATCTCGGACTTACACTGTATTTATTTTAAATTGAGGGGTCTATTCAACCAAACCCTACCGATGATCAGCTCTGAATTGCCATCGATATCACTTCATGGTGCAAGAGATTTCATGTAACCTGAATGGTGTTGAACATCCAGTGAAGTATATGGAAGTTTTGTGTACAAGATAATAATCATCGTTTACTCGAAAAGCAACTGTTCATCTTTTGCTCTACTCGGACTTTACATGTTGAAGCCCTATCTTAACTGTAAAAGAACACTATAAAATCACATCCGAGCCTTTAGACTATAGGCTTTATATTTGTAAATAGGGGTTTGCCTACATGATCTTAGCAACCAAAGGTTTTGGTCGAAGTCTTGAGTAGCATATCTCAAAATATTTGAGCATAAGTAATTTTAGCATGCGAGCTTTCATGCGTCGTGCTGATCATGAATATAACTACACATTTTTTGAATGCAAATGTGATAACAATTCTAAAGAGATGATTGTGATTGGATCAATTTTAGTAGTAATTCTTAACCCGAGATAAGTAGAATTTGATTTCGTTACTATTTCTAGACTAAGTGACGCGAAGATGGTTAATTTACGGTTTCTCTTATGCTTATATATTTACTTTTAAGATCGCATCAAGGTGCGCAAGCTTTTAACCGTATTGTCTTGCGCAAGTAAGAAACTAATCGTACTGATGTCCATATGTAAGAAACCCTAATTCCTTCTACTTGCATAACATGAAAAATTGTGTTTATTTGCTAGGAGAAGACAATGTGTATAGAAATAAGCTGCAGAGTTCAGTAATTGGACATGCCTCCTTGGCAACATGGCAGAATGTATTCAAAATATTACAGGGTTTGATAGTGGCCTCGCCAAGGCAGGCCCAAAAGATAGGACATATTTTCAGAAAAAAAAAAGAATAATTAGGTCAAAATTATTTTAAACAATACTTAATTACTATTTTTAATTAGTTTGACATGTCATCTGACCTGTTTTCAATCAAATCTTTGAACCCCACATTGTTTGTGTGCCAACTTCTCAGAAGCTATTCAAGAACATGCTACTTCTAAGAAGGGAATATTTAAGACAAGCACTTAATTTTTATATTCATCTTCAACTGAAACTGCAAGTGGGAGTGACTAATGCAAGCTATTTATCAGCATATGGAGAAAATGTGAGATTCTGTATCTATTCTTAATGGTTGGGTCCTACAAAATATAGGTCACACACAGAGCCCTTGCTAACATTTAAAATGATAGGCTCAAACAGTTCTGGTTGGCATCTCATTATAAGAACCATCAAAATGGCCATACAGCACATTAACAGAACTTAGATGACAATAAATAGATTAAAGAATGGAAAAGAAATCTTTTTTTAATAGAAACAATGGAAATCTTTTCCTAGGTTATTAGTATGATACAGAAGTATATAAATTGGTTTTGCTCAAAATATAAATACATATAAATTGGCTGCACCCCTGCCTCAAATGTTCCAAAATCAGGTACTTCCTCACATATTTTGACAAAGATAATTCTCTAGATCAGTTTTCTCTGCCTTGCCCTCAAACATGCTCTGCAAGAGCACAAAAAATAAAAAAGAATAATAACTACTAGCCAAGGAGGGTTAGGGTTATTTAGAAGGCTATCTTCTCACTAAAAAGGCGATTTACCGCAACTTTTTTAATTTTTTTTTTCCCCTCAAAGTGAACTTTACCATGAGAATTGGGAGTTCAAAATTATCATCCCTTCACTTCTTTTAGATCCTCTTTCACCTTCCAATGCAATGTCTTTGTCAAAATTCAGCTCACACTTTTCCTAGGTTTAATCATGTGGGAGCACCCATAATTAAGGCCCATATACGTTTTCACTTTAGTCCCAATCAGGGCCCATTGATATTCCTTGAGCAAGCAATAGTCTAAACAACTTACTTTAAGCACATTAGCACAGACATAATCTTTAAATAAAACATGCTCAAGGTCAAATATTCTTCTTAAGAGTCATACTAGTCAGCTAGGTTTATAACAACTAAACAATGGGGTTATAGGCCGAATCTTGCAAAAAACCCTTCCACTAATCTTGGTCGCAAGATAACAAAGTAGTCCTTAGGATGCCTCTTACTGTGAAACCAATGGGCCTTTTCTCTAACACTAAAAGAAGAATCTTGGAGCAGAGTGCTTTAGGATTTAGTCTTTCTTTTTCCTTTCTTACTTTCACAAAACAAGTATATTATATGCGATAATGAGACTGAGATTGAAGTATACAATATTAGTTCTAAAGCAAGAAGTTAGTTTAGAGTTTGGAGGACAATTAAGCTTTTAAAGCATGGAAAGTGGTGAAATGGGATGCTTGTCTTGTTGGGCTAGCTTAGCTATCTTATTGTAGACAAACAACAAGCATCCCTGTGCTAAGATGCAAACTACTGGTTATTTAGCATGGTGGCCTTTGTACAGGTATTATTGTAAATATGTCAGCTAGAGTAACTTGATCATAATAATCCTAAGCCATAATTGATCCTTAAAGATAATGACCTTTGCCCTAATTATGAACAATCAGTACATCCATGCCTGGTGATAGATTAGACCCTATAGAACTTTTTAACAAGACCAATTACCTCTTCTGTTGTAGTATCTTATGGATATCTTATTTTCATTCTTTTTTTAAAATTTTCAAGCCTTGTTTCAAGGATTAGTGTCAGTTTTGCTAATTCCTTTTTCACTAAGCAGTCCTGTTTAGAACCACCTTTAATGTTACTTATCTTATTAAATGTTATTATAAATCTTTTTTCTTTTTTTTTTTTGCAAAAAGGTCAATAGTAGTGTTCTCATAGATAAATTAATGAAGCAATTGCTTGGTTGCTAGCCTTTGATGCCTGTATTTACTGTCACTTGTGCACAGGAAATGCTAATTCTTCTTGTGTTGCTGCTTAAAATGGGAAGAAAAGGCCAAAAAAGAACATTTGATAATCTGAAAGTCTCAGGGGGCATAACTTAAATGAAGACAAATAAAATATGCTAGGTTGCATGATATGAAGTGAAATCAATCCAGATACTGTGGAGTGCCTCGCATGGCTTCTTGTCTCTACATTCCAATGTGTCTGAAGTTGGACTTTCCAAGATGTTCTTCTCCTATATATAAAATAGAAGTACCAAGCACAAATTTTATGAAGTCTTAATAAAACAAGGGGTGAGTGGGCAGGGAAAAGTTAGCATTATGGGCATTCAAACAAGGAGCACTCCTTCCATCATCCTAGAGAGGTGTGCAATCACTCTTTCTGAATAGTTTAAAAGAGGACACCGACTTTATCACAGTCTGCTTTGGCACTTGGATTCTTTCTTCTCTCATGTCATTCACTGTCAACACAAAGAGATAGCCATGGCACCTTCCAAAGATACTCCCTTGTCCTAGAAGCCAAGGTGATATCTCTTTTAAATGGGTCGAGGTCTTGAAGGAATGGAGCAAAATGCTAGGTCTTTGCTTTGTATTCCTCCTTTCAACCACTTCCTTTATCTTTTTGTCTTTTCCTTTGCCTTCGCATGTTCATCCCATTCTTTCATTCAATAAAGTAGGAATATAAGATGAAGTGCACCACTTCAGTAAAGGAAAAGAAGCCTGGCTTGTGTCCTAGCTTTCTCAAGGCCATCACTTAGCTTGTTTGAGGATCAGCTTTCTCTCAAACATCGATGCATGGGATAATGTGATTGATGTCTTCATATTGGTTATTGATGGGCAAATAGTGGCCTGACGTTTCACTAGTTCTCGCATTCCAATCATTCAATGGAAGAGAAAAGAAAATGGAACCATGATATCTTCATCATAAAAAGCGACAACAAGCCCTCGTACTATGTTACATTGCTCTAGAAATTCTTCTTGAGAGGTATGGACATGTTTCTTCAATCATTTTTCAGAAACTTGATAAGGATAGAATTGCTGCTCTCACCGATAGCAACGTCAAGTGTACAATTCATATACATCACAGTAGATGGTACTCATACAAACATGTATTTTTGTAGGTATAAAAGCATTTGTCTATGGGAACATATTAGCTCTGTTACAGCATTGTTAAAATATGTACAGAACAAGAAGAAAACAAAAATATGAAAAAAAAATGATTTTATTTTGCTGTTTCATTACATTTAGTACTTCTCAGAAGTTATATATACTCATTATAGACTCCATACAAGAAAAATAATACAAGCTAATATAGAATTATGCTAATAAAAAAAAATAATACTCGTTGATATAAGTTATTATGTGATTCTTAAAATTACTCTAACAAGATTATGCGAATAATACTGATCGATACAGGATCACGCTAATAAAGAAAAATATTATAGGCTGATACAGGTGATTACATAATCCTAAAAATTTTGCCGACCACTTTTGCATTGAATAGCGTATGGCTAGAACTTTGAGTTTCGAACTGGAGCATGATTCATATCATAGCACTTTCTCTGGCAAATTCATGGATGCCAACTCTTCTAGCACCTCTGTGAAGTCGACCTGCACAACGATCACATTGAGTGGAAACTTTTTTCTTTTTGGTTAAGCTAGCATAAATTATAACATGATGCAGGTGCAGGTAACAAGTACTGCTAGACTTATCAACCATTGTAGAAGTAGTGAATAACTTGTTTTATTGATCGAATACAGGGGAGAGATGGTGTCGATGATGAACTGCCATAAGTGATGGGCCTAATTGTTAGAAAGGGAGGGAAGTGAGGGGCCACTGAAGATACATGAAGAGAGTAGGCGAAGCAGAGAAGTTACTAAGTGCATCAATGCTTCAGTAAAGACTTGCACTCTTTGCCTCTAAGTAGTCTTCCAAGTAAAAGAATCATTGAAGAGTATGGACCAGTTCATGGACTAGTTTAATGCCACTTTTTACCCACAAAATGCACCTTACCAGTTGCAAGTTGTTGGACCTTTCCCTTAAATCACTAGCAAAATTTCTTAGAGCACTAGCAATCCATCCCTTTAATCTTTGTGACCACAACACTTGCTTCTTACTCTGTCACAGAAGTCCTAGATGGTGACCCTTCAGAAGGGCATCCTACTCCTTAACACCTCACAAGATTTATCTAATGAGAACCATTCCTTAAAGGAGAGACTTCAGATGCCACTGATGCTTTGCAAGTAGGGGCCCCCAATGCAGGGTGGAACGAATGAGCTCAAATCCTAAAGGAGCAAAAGAAGAGTGAAGTAGAAGAAGCACTATGAAGCAAAGAAGGCCACTTTGGGAAGGGGGAGAGTAAAAAAGAGAGAGGTTCCAATTCAACTCCATATGATACCTTTCTAAAAAAACTCCATGTGAAACGAGGGCACTCTTTCCTATGTGAAGAGGGGGCCATAGAGATATCTTTATTTTTCTTTTCTAGTGGAGAGCATCCAACCCCACATCTCTCTCTCTCATACACAACTCTCATCCCTCCTTTGCTTTAGTAGCCTTCTCTTAAAGGCTATATCCTTGGGCAAGGGTAGGGAGGAGAAGGAATAAAGCAGACAAAAGCTTCAATGATTCCTTTCCACACAACATGTCCACACTGGTATATTATTACAGTGATCATTGTTGTTTATAATCATTTTGTTCTTATTATATTAATGTCAGTTGATCTTAGTTCTGAGGACATAATGATTCATCTATAATCACATTTTGCTTTGTCACAGGTGTGCATGCATTGGGATATGATATGCCAGGGTTGTATACTTGCATCCATTTTCACATGCTGCTTATTGATGCTAGAATGATAGAGAAACACCAGGTTGTAAGGTGAAAAACTGTGCTTCATTGAGTCAGCTGAGGACATTCCAAGCTTGGTTTTTAATTGCAGCATAAGAGACTCTGCTTTGTGGCCCATAGATCAGACGATCACCGAGCGAAATTAATAGTTTTACTATCACATTTTTCTCAACATTTTTATTGGGCATCCACAAAAAGTTTTGGCAAAAGAAAGCTCAAAAAGAGAAGGTACAAATTTAAAACCTTCACTACAACATTTGGGCGAATCCTGTTCAATTTTGGTCTCATTTGGATAAATCTAAAACTTACGATTCGAACCATTTTTGAAGTAGTATGAACGATAACCAACAAAATGCGATCTGATCTAGCTATACTAGGAACCAGCCTGATCGGAAATGACATCCAGGTTTAGGATTCAGATGCAATTCACCAATCCGATCATGTCTTCAAAAAGTATATGCTATTTTCTCTCCTAACTAGTTATGCTCAACGAAATCATACAAATCATCATAACACTCATGAATTTCCTTTCAAAAACCCTTACCATTGCCCTAATTTGATTACTGCATTTATTCTCGGGAACCTATATATATATAGCCATAGCTTGGGACTAGGTCCAAATTTAAGTAGGATTCTCTGATTGAATCATATTGATGTCTAATAACACTCACTATACTCTCTATTATTTTCTTGTTGGGGATACAATAACCTATGAACTTTTCATAAAACACTGAAGCCCACCGGAACTTCAGTTTTCCCTGTTAACAAAATTTAAAACCACCTCTCCCTCTTTCTCACCTCCTCTATTTCTTCGCTAATGAAGCCCAAAACAGCTCCAATCAAGCCAGCGAGCAGAACCCATTCCAAACTCTCCCCACTGAAACCAGAGAGCAGAGCAAAAGGAGAAAGAAAGAAAGAGACACTGCTCTTCTTGAAAGCAAAAGAGAGGTAGGTCCTATCTCCTTCCCGTTCCTTCCATGTGAAGTCTCTCCATCAAAGATGCCTCTGTTTCCATTTGAAGCTTCTCAGATTCCTTTAGCTTTTTCTCCTTTGTTCAGCCCCTAAACCTCCATTTCTCCCCTCTCTCCCCTGTACCCAAATCCCAAAAACCCAGGCTGAGCTGAGAAAAGTTCACCATAACCCCAAACCAAATGGCCCCTCTTCTTCTCCTCTCACTGTTCTCCCTTCTAAGCTCTTGTCTTGCTCTCCACGATGATGCCACAGTCTTGGCTTCTCTTCGAAACAGCTTCCATTCCACCAGCCCGGAGTTAGACAGTTGGAACACTTCCAACCTTGGCTCGGCCTGCTCGTGGTTCGGAGTGCGGTGCGAGCGAGACAGAGTCGTGGCCATCGATCTCTCCAACCTGAACATCTCGGGCTCCATTTCGCTCGAAATCTCCGGCCTCGCATCGCTCGTCAACCTCTCCCTCGCCGGCAATGAACTCGAGGGGGATATCAAAGTGTCAAATTTGCCGAGCCTTCGCCACCTTAACATCTCTATCAACCAGTTCAGTGGCGGACTGCACTGGGATTACTCGAGCCTGCCGAGCTTGGAGGTGTTCGACGCCTACAACAACAACTTCACTGCACCACTACCCCCCGGCGTCGCAGACTCGAAGAGAATCAAGTATCTGGACCTCGGCGGCAACTTCTTCTACGGAAGCATCCCGGCAAGCTATGGGAGCTTGGTCGAACTGGAGTACCTCTCGCTCAACGGCAATGACCTCAGAGGGAGAATTCCATGCGAGCTCGGCAACCTCACGAACTTGAAGCAGCTCTACCTGGGCTTCGACAACGAGTTCGAGGGTGGCATTCCGGCCGAGCTTGGGAAGCTGATCAATCTAGTCCATCTAGAGCTCTCGAGCTGCGGCCTCGATGGCGAAATCCCGCATCAACTTGGCAATCTAGTCTCCCTTCACACTCTATTCATCCACACCAACTTCTTGTCCGGGCCGGTGCCATCGTCGCTCGGGAACCTCACGAGGCTCGTCCATCTCGACCTCTCCAACAATGCGCTCACCGGCGAGATACCCCACAAGCTCGCCGCCCTCGGCGGACTGAGCCTTCTGAACCTGTTCATGAACAGATTGCACGGATCGATACCGGAGTTCGTTGCGGAGCTGCCGGCTTTGCACACTCTCCAGCTCTTCATGAACAACCTCACCGGCGGTATCCCACGGAGGCTCGGCTCTAATGGCCGGATTCGGGTGCTCGACCTTTCGTCGAACAAGCTCACCGGTACCGTTCCTGATAACCTCTGCCCCTCGAACCAGCTCAAAGTCCTCATCCTGCTGAAAAATTTCTTGTTTGGTCCGATCCCAGAGAGCTTGGGCAGGTGTCTGAGCCTGACCAGAGTGAGACTGGGGCAGAATTATCTCAATGGCACCATTCCTCCGGGCTTCCTTTACTTGCCCCTGCTCAACCTACTAGATCTCCAAGACAACTACCTCTCTGGTCCAATCTCAGAGAATTCCAATTCTAGCCATGGCTCGACCGAATTAACCCAGCTCAATCTATCAAACAACTTGCTCTCCGGACCTATCCCACACTCCTTTTCAAACATCTCTTCCCTCCAAGAACTGCAGCTAAACGGCAACCGATTCGACGGCCCGATCTCCGGCACAATTGGTGAACTCCGGCGGGTTGTCATGCTTGATCTCAGCCATAATGCTCTGTCCGGAAATATCCCACCGGAGATCGGCAATTGTGCTCAATTAACCTATCTGGACCTTAGCCAAAACAACCTCTCCGGTCCGATTCCACCGGAGATCGCCGAAATTGGGATACTGAGCTACATGAACCTATCGAGGAACCACCTCGACGGCATGATACCGAGGTCGATGAGCGCGATGAGGAGCCTCACGGCGGTGGATTTCTCCTTCAACAACTTGTCCGGTAGGCTTCCGGACTCTGGTCAGCTGGCCTACTTCAATGCTTCATTCTTTGCAGGCAACCCTTGGCTCTGTGGGTCGGTCCTCAACAATCCGTGCAACTACATGGCCAGCCCGGTCCAGTCCCGTCGCGGGCCGGGGCATTTCAAACTAGTTCTTGTACTGGGCCTCCTATTGTGCTCGGTGGTCTTCGCGGCGGCCGCCATCATGCGGGCGAGGTCATGCCGTCGCACATTCGACGGAGACACGTGGCGGCTGACTGCGTTCGGGCGGGTAGATTTCGGCGTGTCGGACGTTATGGAGAGCATGAAGGACGCGAACGTGATCGGGCGCGGCGGGGCGGGTGTGGTGTACCTCGGGCACACCAACGCCGGCGAACAGATCGCCGTTAAGAGACTGATGAGGCTCGGATCCAACGGCCATGATCGCGGGTTTCGAGCTGAGATCCGGACCCTGGGGTGCATCAGGCATCGGAACATCGTACGGCTGCTTGCCTTCTGCTCCAACAGGGACACCAACGTTCTGGTGTTCGAGCACATGAGCAATGGGAGCTTGGGGGAGGTGTTACACGGGAAGCGAGGGGGGTCCTTGGGGTGGGATCGCAGGTACAGGATAGCGGTGGAGGCAGCCAGGGGTCTATGCTATCTGCACCATGATTGCAGCCCCATGATAGTACACCGGGACGTAAAGAGCAACAACATCTTGCTGGGCGCTAACTTTGAGGCACACGTCGCGGATTTTGGACTCGCCAAGTTCTTGCACGATGGAGGTGCCTCCGAGTGCATGTCCGCCATCGCTGGATCCTACGGCTATATTGCCCCTGGTACACTGTTCCCTGGCCTGTGCTCGATTTCATTTATAGCCTATGATCATGATTAGATGGTTTCTCAAGTTCATTTAATTAACTTTGATTAACTTAAAAAAAAAAAATCCTTCTTTTGATTTAGTATTGTTATCAATTACCTAGGTGCAAAACTTTTGCTTAGCTTATTAATGTTGCATGGCTCTAAAAAAATTTCTTGCGCCTAGCTAAGGCTCTATAAGTACTTCCATGGTATTGTTTTTTTTCATATTGAAGAAATTTTTTGGTCATCCATGTCATCCGGATCACCATGCATGTTGGTAGTTTTTAGATCTAGTTTTTAGAGGAAGAAATTATAAGGAAGTTGTCATGTATCGTGTGGATAAAATTAATGAGGCTTGTATGCATGCCATGATACAAACCATATGAAGAAAGAGGGGCTTGCATGATATGATTGATATCTCGTGAAAACGTGAGGGGGTGTTTTGGATATTTTTAGCGGGACCCAGCGGACAGGGACTTGTCATCGGAGGCCACGTGCCGCCCATCCATTTTGGTGAGTCCGAGGTGGATATCCGAGTCAGCGGGGCCGACACGGCAGCTTGACACCCTACATGTAAAGCCGAACAGTAGCAGTATTGGCTTTGGTGAAAGTGAGTCCATGCTTGCCTTTCTTTCTTCTTTTTTCTTCTTTTTTTTTCCTGCTAAAGCCTCGATGCTTGCTTAATCCTAGACTAACAATACCTTGATTCGGTTGACAAATATCATTAGTTTGGACTTTTAACAAGCTCGAGTTTAACACTAACCCCACATGATATTTTGTGATCGTTGTGAAGGATTTACTAAGGATTTGTGAAAAGTAGTAAGTTATTAGAAGAGGAGAGATTCTCTTAGACATGCCATCTTTTTTTTCTTGGTGTTAGGCCTCTAATTAAGCCACTTCCATTACTAGAATATTGTGGCATTTTTCAAAATTACAAAATTATGTGTTAGTGTGAAGATTGTGTACGTATTTTAGGCTATGACATACATCAGTACCCGTTTGTATTCATCGGGAAGTATTTTAGTTAATTTATGACTTTGTTATTGAGAAAGGAGATTGTGTTGGCTAGCCAGCATTAATTTGCATAAGAAGTTTTTTTTTTCTGCAAAAAAAAATATTTTAGACAATATTTTTTTTTCCTTTCAAATAATGCATATAAGTGTCATGCCTATGATATTGTAACTTTTTTTGTAAATTTATATCTTATGTTTGCTATTCCTTTTGGGTGTAGAATATGCTTATACTCTTAAGGTGGATGAGAAAAGTGATGTGTATAGCTTTGGAGTGGTTCTTTTGGAGCTCATTACTGGACGACGCCCGGTTGGAGAATTTGGTGATGGGGTGGATATAGTGCATTGGGCCAAGAAGATCACTAATTGCGACAAAAATAATGCTTCTCGGATTGTGGATTCAAGATTGGGCGCAGTGCCTATAAACGAGGTGATGCATATTTTCTTTATCGCAATGCTATGCACCCACGAAAACAATATTGAGAGGCCGACGATGAGAGAAGTGGTCCAAATGCTCTCCGAATTTCCTCATCATGCTTCAGAAGACCAGTCTCCTTCTTCCTCGGCTCCTAGAAAAGAAGACAGCCTCGACAAGGAGACCAACTGTTATAAGCTCTTTCCTGATCTCCTAATCTAATGATTATAGATTGTGAGTGTGGATATTTTTTTAAGTAATGATTCTCAAGTGGGATTTTATAATGCATCCTTGCAGCTTGCATGGGTGTCCTTCCCTTTATTTTCCTAAGGATTGGATGGAAGTTGTTGGGGAAGGAAGAAGGGTTGGAGTAAGATGGATCTCTTTTTTCTTTCCTATGTGGAAAGGTGTATAGGGTCCCATTAGCATGGCTAACATTGCCATGCGGCTCTACGTGTGGTCCATGTACAATGGTTCTCCATCATAGCATTTTGCTTTTGAAAGCATATCCCTCCAACTCTTGGTGATGTCCTTTGAGAGTTCATGCTGGGGAACTCATGGAGTGTTGGTGTAACTTTTTTACATGCTACTTGTCCTGTCATCATTTGGATAAAGTGCTAATTATGCTCTTTTGATATATTTTATTTCTTGAAGTTAATTGCCCAAATGAAGTTAACTAATAAGAATTTCATATTTTTCGCAAGTGAAAGTTGAAAAGTGTGAGATAGCACAAATTATATGTAAAATGGTTTCAAATGAAAAATATATGATTTGATATGCTCGAAAAGAAGAAGATTGGAATTGGAATTTGAAGTAGCGGGCGCGTTTATAGGATTCATGGCAAGGAGGCCTTCTTTTTTTTATTGTACATTAAAAAAAAAAATTTTATGACTCCGTACTTGTATTCAAAGCCACATGGAAAACTAAAGAAAACTATACTTATAGAACTTCCCACGATCTCACCTTCGCCAGCTTTCATAGCTCAGTTGGTTAGAGCACCCGTTTAGTAAGCGGGAGGTCTTGAGTTCGACTCTCAATGAAAGCAAAATTGTTACGATATTTAATTTTTTTCCTTGTCACCCTAGTGCATGGCCACCCGGAAACACTCCTTTTGCTTTCTTTCTTTTTCTTTTTTTTACCTTTCTCCTTTTTTAACCAAGCAAACGTTTCAATCGGTGTTTCTCCTCCCTTCCAAAAGTTTTTCCTTTCAAATTTATCAACCTATTTCCCTGTGACTCTTGTGTTGTCTTCATTTCTGTAAAGCTCAAGAGATGTTGTGATAAAATGGTTTTGAGAGAGATCACAAAGTGAGGACGGGAGGAAGGGTAAAAGTAGCAATTTTAGACCAACTGTTCATATTTTAATACGTGATGTATCTGACTTTCAGTGCCATGACCAAGATTATGGAGACTTTCTTAAATAAAGTTGCTGATGGGAATTAACGGGCATCTTTCTTTTAATGTTTGCATATGACTCAGAAAACGAAGTCTCATTTTTCTATTCACCTTTTCTTTTTAATGATGTTGTGGTGTTGGATTGTTGGTATCTGTTTTCCTATGGAACTGTTTTATGATATCTGGTCTCCCCTGCAAGATACTGGTATTAATCTCATTGGTATCTATTATGTGCATGCAAACAGTAGTAAAGCTTGTAAAAGTCTCTACAATCTGTACTCGAGTGTCGTTCTTCCGTTCCCTGGTTCGCATCATCACTGATTGCCAATTGTTCGAGTTATTTAACCACCATTGGCTTGTCTTGTCTGCATTTTTGGATGCTTGATGCATTACGCCAGATTCAATTCTTTTTTAAGAATGTTTCTACCGTACAAGTTCTTTTCCTTTAAAAAAAAAAAAAAAACTCTATAATTCCGTTATTTTTCTTCTTGTTCTCAATCTAAATTGGTGCTTGCTTTCGTTCAATCCTTTTTCTTCAGCTTTTTGTTAGTACTTTTGTGGCTGAATGCTTGATTTGGGTTACATTGCAGGAAAAATAGGTTAAGACCTCTAAACAAATTCATGGCTGTACTTTTTCATGTCCTAGTTTATTTCTCCATATCTCATCCGTGAGGGGACCTTTTCTTTCAGGACTGAAATGAAGCGTATGTTCAGAGTCTTTTAGTGCATGATCCAAATACTTATTATGATTTTTCCTTGTTTTTTAAAAAGGCAGAAGTTTAAAGGAATACTAATGTCACAGAACTTTAGCAATCAATTTCCTGGCATTTCCAATTATAAAAGATCTGCTTTGCTTAGAAACTGTCTAGGCTTGTTTTTTCAGTTGATATATTTTGTTCTCCGAATTTTTTTCTCATTTACCTCCTCACTCAGTGGCATTAAGTTGAGGTTTCACTTATGTCATAAATCTCAGCAGCATGAGGTCATGCTTTGATTTGTCGAAGTTTCGATGGCTTCGATGGCTGATGAGTTACTTTGAAACTTTTTTTAAAAGCAAACGGAAGGGAATTATTGACAATGCACCAATACACCAAACTATGTTCATTATTTTGTTTAACAACATCCATCAAGTTTGTCCAGTATCTTACTTCTGAGTGATGGCTCTGAATTTAGAACTAACTCATTAACCACTGAATCTTATCGATCTTAGACTAATTAAGTGAGCGACTTTTAATACCCGCCACCGGAGAAAATCAAAAAAGCAACAGCCTTGCATGATCCAAGAGCAACTCTATAAAACCGAAAAAGAAAGAGGGGTAAAAAAAAAAAGAGCCAAGCAATTATTTGGTCATTGTTGCTATCCATCATACACAAGTTCTAAAGAATTTGTTGCTAGGCCTTCTAGGTTTTGCTTTCCTTCATAGACATAGTTATTATCATGTTGAAGATGGACCCTCAACGCTCATAACTCTAAAAGGCAATACTTTCTTGTTTGCCTTATTCTCTTGTCATCCCACTATGCAATAATAGTAGCATTGCTCATCATTTTTTTTTTTTCGGGTTCCTTTGAAGCAAATGGTGTTTGCCAATTGGTTATTGTTGGGGGAATACGGTTTTCCCCCAGTAATACAATAACCCTGCCACCGAAAGACTACGCAGTCGACGGCCCCGGACGACTGAGGTCGGCGCCTGACCCCAGAACGTCCGATCTCGAATCATCCGACCTAGAGGACTTCCGACCTCAAAGGCTTGTCTTTGTCGACCACCTGCCGCGGCCGTACCTCTCCGAGGTCCGGCCAAGGGCCATATCCTGCCACTGCCCCAGCATTTATTACACATGATTCCGGCAAATCCCCAGTTCACGCAACAATTAATGTGAATCTCCGGCCTACGCAACAATTAATGTGAATCTCCGGCCTACGCAACAATTAATGTGAATCTCCGGCCTACGCAACAATTAATGCGCGTGGCTCCTTTCATCTACGGATCCTCAGTTCTCCACGGCAAATCAGCTCGGCAGAGTCCTGTCCGCCATGATAAGTCTGACCCCAGCCTCACCGCCGACATCAATGCAATGATTCACCCGATCGCGTGACGGCTCAGGTCGTACGACGGCCTTACCTCCGACATCAGTGTAATTATTTACTTGTCCGTGCACCAGATCAAGCAACGTGCCGAGCTGTACGACGGCCTTGTCCGGTCACATCGCAGGTAAACCCCCCTATAAAAGGGAACCATGCTTCTCAAGGGCGGGGGGGGGGGGGGGAACAGAGAGAGAGAGAAAAAACACTACTGCTCCCATTTTCTTTGAACACTATTTTGCCCCCTCTGACTTAAGCATCGGAGGGCCGGCGCCGGAAGACCCGGCCACCGGCTTTTCTGCAGGCACCCCGACAGAGGACGCCGCCCGCCGACGCATCACCACTCCCTCGCGTCCGCCGACAGCTCCCCCTCCTCGACGGACGATCGCCCCGGGTCCAATTTCCAGCAACAGTTGGCGCTAGAGGAAGGGCCCGAGTTGCGATCATGAAGTTGAGAAGTAAGGGAGCCTCCAACATCTCCCGGCGTCCCCCACAGAGTCCTGGACATTCCGTCCAGAATTCACCTGCTCCGGCTGACCCGGTTCCTCAGGTCCAGCCGGAGCAATTCAATGCCCTGGTGCAGCAAGTCCAGGCCCTGGCGGCTGCCGTCCAAGGCCTGCGGCATAAGGAGGCCCTACCAACGCTCCCCCCGCAGGCCCAGATCTTGCCGGAGTCCCCTCCCAACGGTCCGGTCCCCCAGGGCCAGAATCTTCATGGCTCTTCAAGGGCCAACAATGAAGGGCGGACCTCCCCCCGGAGAGAGCTGCCTGGGGAAGGTCCCAACGGAAGACCCCAACCCTCTGAAGCCGAATCTGCCCCAGACCACCGTGAGCCGGAGCAAACCACGGTGACGGTTCCTCGGGTTGGGGAGCTCGACAGGAAAGTCGAGCATTTGGAGCGCCAGATTGAAGCGCTCCACAGCAGGAAGGCAAGACAGGAGGGGGATTTTGAGTTCACCACCAAGTCCCCCTTCTCCCGCCAGATCGAGGATGAGCCGGTCCCCTTGAGGTTCAAAATGCCTCAAGTGGAGCCCTACAGTGGAGTCACCGACCCCCTCGATCACTTGGAGAGCTACCGAGCCCTTATGGCCCTACAAGGATCCTCGGAGGCTGTGCTTTGTAAGGCCTTCCCGGCGACTCTTCGAGGGACAGCTCGACTCTGGTTTTCCGGGCTAAAGCCGAGCACGATATCTTCCTTCGAGCAACTCGGCAGGCAGTTTGCCACCAATTTTGCTGCCAGCCGACGCCAACGGCGGATGTCAGATTCCCTCCTGGATATCAAGCAGAAGGAGGGGGAGTCCCTCAAGGAGTACCTGGACCGCTTTACCGCCGCCACATGGGAAGTTCGCGAGCTGGACCAGTCCATAGCCATGTCGGCTCTAAAGACTGGGGCCCGCTCTTATCGATTCCTCTTCTCTATCGAGAAGAGCTTTCCGACCGACTTCACCGAGATGCTGGCCCGAGCTCGGAAGTACGCTAAGGCCGAAGAGGCAATTGCCTCTAGGCGAGGCGCAATCGAGCCCGCCTCAAGAAGGCAGAAGAAACGCCGCGAGGAGCGCGGCCGCCAAAGAAGCCAATCCCCTCGCCGAGAGAAGAACCTCCCCCGACTGAGAAGCCCGCCTCGACAGCGGGGGCAACCTCAACGGAGGACCTCACCACGAACAAGGTCCCCACCACGGCCTCGGACATACCCGGGGAGGTACGAAAATTACACCCCTGTCAACGCCCCCCGGGCAGAAATTTTGATGGAGATCGAAGGCCGGGATTTCTTCCGACCTCCGCCTCCCATGCGGGATACGGGATTCCCGCGCAATCCCAGAAAGTACTGCCGCTTCCACCGAGACCATGGACACGACACGGAGGACTGTATTCAGCTCCGAGACGAGATTGAGGCGCTTATTCGCCGCGGGGTGCTCAATCGGTTCGTCCGGAACCGACGCGAAGAAAGGAGGCCAGCGGAAAACGCAGCAACATCAGAAAATCCGGGTGACAACAGGCCTATCGCCGGCACCATCAATGTAATCGGAGAAGCCTCGGCAGGAGGATCAGCCAAAGGAATTTCCCCGAAGCGCCCGCGTATTGCTGAAGTCATCTCGTTCTCGGACGAGGATTTGGAAGGGGTTGAGACCCCTCACAATGACGCTGTGGTCATCTCCATGATTGTCAATAAATTCGATGAAAAACGTGTCCTAGTTGACAATGGAAGTTCAGCCAACGTTTTGTACTATCATGCCTACCAAAAAATGAGGTTACCAGAAGGACAACTTCGAAAAATTAATGCCCCACTAGTCGGGTTTACCGGAGACTCAGTCCCGGTCGAGGGCGAGGTCGGCTTTCTTGTTACGGTCGGCCTCGCTCCTCGAGAAAGCACTGTGAGGACGGACTTTCTTGTGGTCCGTCTATCCTCAGTCTACAACGCCATCCTGGGGCGACCGGGGCTAAATACCCTCCGAGCTGTGGTCTCGACCCGACATCTGCTCATGCGATTCCCCACCAACCAAGGGGTAGGCGAAGCTCGCGGGGATCAGCTGGTTGCCAAGCAGTGCTACATGGCGGCTCATGGAGTGAAGCAGCCGACCGAGGCGCCGGCTCAGGCAACGGGTCCCTCGTTACCCATAGAAACCCTGGATGCAAGGGATAATCCCTGGAAGAAGCAAGTAGAGCCTGGTGAGCTTCTTGTTCAAGTTCTCCTACGAAAAAATTTTTCCGGGCTAACTGTGTAGGTCGGCTCCGGCCTTGGCGTCCACGAGAGGGATCACCTCATCAGCTTCCTGCGGGACAATGCTGATGTCTTCGCCTGGTCGCCCGCTGACGTACCAGGAATTGACCCTGAGGTCATGGTCCATCGACTCCAGGTGAAGCCGACCAGCAGACCTGTGAAGCAGAAAAAGAGGGGCTCCGCCCCGGAACGACAACGAGCTGCAGCCGAGGAAGTAGACAAACTCCTCGAAGCCGGCTTCATCCGGGAGGTCTCCTACCCTGATTGGCTCGCCAACATAGTCCTTGTAAAGAAGGCCAATGGAAAATGGCGCATGTGCGTGGATTACACTGACCTGAACAAGGCCTGTCCGAAGGATCGTTTCCCCCTTCCAAGCATAGACCAGCTCGTGGACTCTACCTCAGGACATCAACTGCTGACATTCATGGACGCCTTCTCCGGATACAATCAGATCCGGATGGCGCCAGAAGACGAGGAGAAGACGGTCTTCATCATCGACAAGGGCACCTATTGCTACAAGGTGATGCCTTTCGATTTGAAGAATGCTGGAGCCACGTATCAGAGGCTGGTCAGCCAAATATTTGAGGACCAGATCGGCCGAAATATGGAGGTCTACGTGGACGACATGCTGGTGAAAAGCCAAGTGGCGGAGCACCATGTGGCCGATCTCAACGAAACATTCTCCAAGCTCAGGAGGTACCAAATGAAACTCAACCCAGCAAAATGCGCCTTCGGAGTCACCTCTGGCAAATTCCTGGGCTTCATAGTGACCCAGCGTGGAGTTGAAGCCAACCCCGAGAAAATTCGGGCGCTGCAGGAGATGACGCCCCCAAAGACAGTCAAAGAAGTGCAGCGACTCACTGGACGGGTCGCCGCCTTGGGGAGGTTCGTCTCCCGATCGGCCGAGCGCTGTCTCTCCTTCTTCAAGATCCTTAAGCGGCCAAAGGACTTTCTGTGGTCAGAAGAATGCCAGCGGGCCTTTGAAGAGCTCAGACGCCTTCTGGCCTCTCCCCCGCTGCTCACCAAGCCTCAGCGAGGCGAGGTCCTCTACTTATACTTGGCCGTTTCCCCGACCGCAGTAAGCTCAGTCCTGGTCCGGAAAGAGGACAAGCTCCAAAAGCCAGTCTACTACATCAGCCGGGTCCTCAGGGATCCTGAGACCCGATATTCTAAACTTGAGAAGACAATTTTTGCCCTTATCATCTCGGCTCGGAGACTCCGCCCTTATTTTCAAGCACATACAATAGTCATACTGACCGACCAGCCTATGAAGCAAATATTGCAGAGGTCGGATCGTGCAGGGAGGATCGCCAAGTGGGCGGTAGAGCTCGGGGAATTCGACCTCGAATATCGGCCCAGGCCGGCCATCAAAGCTCAAGTTCTCGCCGACTTTCTTGTGGAATGTACCTTGCCGGACGACCCTGAGCCACCATCTGCGCCTATGGACGGAACCCCGAAGCAACCGTGGATTCTATATTCGGACGGGTCTTCAGCTTCGAGGGGTAGCGGGGCTGGATTAATCCTCACCAGCCCAGACGGAGTGGTGGCCGAGCAAGCCTTCCGCCTCGAGTTCCCGGCCTCAAACAACGAGGCGGAGTACGAGGCGCTTATTGCTGGGCTTAAATTGGCGAAAGAACTGAAAGTGGAAGATTTGAAGGCCTTCAGCGATTCCCAGCTGATAGTGAGCCAAGTCCAGAGGGACTTTGAAGCGAAAGAGCCATCAATGCAAAAGTATCTTCAAAAAGTGCGGGAACTTACGTCCGCCCTAGGCTCTTTCAACATCCAGCACATTCCCAGAGCGGAGAATCTCAGGGCGGACCTGTTATCCAAGCTAGCGACCTCCCGCATGAGCGAGCTTTCTAAGGAGACGACGCTCGAATATCTTCGGACACCCAGCACGGAGGAACCCGAACCCACCATGTGCATCGACTTTGAGCCGAGCTGGATCGACGGGCTCGTCCGTTATCTCCAGGACGGAACCCTCCCTCAAGATGAGATTGAGGCTCGCCAGATCAGGCGTCAAGCTCCACGGTATGTCCTATACGAAAATAGGCTTTATCGTCGATCATTCACTTCTCCCCTCCTCAGATGTCTCCGCCCCTCTGAGGCGGACTATGCCCTCCGAGAAGTCCATGAAGGAATTTGCGGAAATCACCTGGGAGGTCGGGCGTTAGCCCATAAGATCCTACGACAAGGATATTACTGGCCCACGCTCCAGAAGGATGCGACGGACTTCGTTCAGAGGTGCGATCGGTGCCAACGGAACGCCAACATCCAACGCCGACCTTCGGCCCTGCTAACCTCAATCACCGCCCCCTGGCCGTTTGCCCAGTGGGGAATCGACATCCTGGGACCCTTCCCTCTGGCCACCGGACAAAGAAAATTTCTGGTCGTCTCTATCGACTACTTCACCAAATGGGTCGAAGCTGAACCTGTGGACCGGATCACCGAGCATAAGATGCGGGACTTCGTGTGGAAGTCCATTATCTGTAGATTTGGACTCCCCCGTATCCTTATATCCGACAATGGCCGGCAGTTCGACAACGTCCACTTCAGAGAATTTTGCTCTGAGCTCGGCATCGACCACCGCTTCACCTCGATCGCCCATCCCCAGACAAACGGGAAAACTGAGGTAACAAATCGTACAATTTTGCAGGGACTCAAGGCCAGGCTTGATCAGTCCAAAGGACAGTGGGTCGAGGACCTGTACAACGTCCTCTGGGCTTACCGGACTACGTTCCGATTGCCCACCGGCAAGACCCCCTTTAACCTGGCGTACGGCACGGAGGCTGTCATCCCACTGGAAATCGGCCTCCCCTCCCCAAGAGTGGAGCATTATGACCCTGGCTCCAACTCTTCTCGGCTCAGAAACAACCTGGACCTCGTCGAAGAGACACGAGAGGTCGCCCGGGTCCGTATGGCAAGATACCAACAGAAAACGGCCCAATACTACAACTCTAGGGTCAAGCCCAAGCTCTTCAAAGTAGGGGACCTCGTCCTCAGGAGGGCCGAGGCTTCTCAGCCAACTGAGCAGGGAAAGCTCGCCCCAAATTGGGAAGGGCCGTATCAAATCGCCCGAGTACAACGACCCGGGGCATACAAGTTGAAATCCCTCGAAGGGACTCCCATTCCGCGAAGCTGGAATTCCGAGAATCTACGAATGTACTACCAATGAAACCCCTAGGGGTTCAAGACAATCCAAAACGCGGACTCGGTCTCCTTTTTACATATGATCCGACCATTCCAATAATTATGATTATTTCTTCTAACGTCGGGTCGTTTGTGATCCTCAGATTCCTCGGCCAAGGTCGGGAGGCCTCGAGGCTCGACCGTAGAGTTCCAAACTCCCTCGGCCTCGGAAAGTGTAGCAGGACAGTGAAGCATCGACCTGGCGCACGATCCCTCGACTAAGGTCGGGATGCCCCGAGGGTCGACCGTAGAGTCCCAAACTCCCTCGACCTCGGAAAGCGTCGCAGGTCGGTAGCACATTCCCAGACCCACCGACCTGGCGCACGATCCCTCGACTAAGGTCGGGATGCCCCGAGGGTCGACCGTAGAGTCCCAAACTCCCTCGACCTCGGGAAGCGTCGCAGGTCGGTAGCGCATTCCCAGACCCACCGACCTGGCGCACGATCCCTCGACTAAGGTCGGGATGCCCCGAGGGTCGACCGTAGAGTCCCAAACTCCCTCGACCTCGGGAAGCGTCGCAGGTCGGTAGCGCGTTCCCAGACCCACCGACCTGGCGCACGATCCCTCGACTAAGGTCGGGATGCCCCGAGGGTCGACCGTAGAGTCCCAAACTCCCTCGACCTTGGGAAGCGTCGCAGGTCGGTAGCGCGTTCCCAGACCCACCGACCTGGCGCACGATCCCTCGACTAAGGTTGGGATGCCCCGAGGGTCGACCGTAGAGTCCCAAACTTCCTCGACCTCGGGAAGCATCGCAGGTCGGTAGCGCGTTCCCAGACCCACCGACCTGGCGCACGATCCCTCGACTAAGGTCGGGATGCCCCGAGGGTCGACCGCAGAGTCCCAAACTCCCTCGACCTCGGGAAGCGTCGCAGGTCGGTAGCGCGTTCCCAGACCCACCGACCTGGCGCACGATCCCTCGACTAAGGTCGAGATGCCCCGAGGGTCGACCGTAGAGTCCCAAACTCCCTCGACCTCGAAAAGCGTCGCAGGTCGGTAGCGCGTTCCCAGACCCACCGACATGGCGCACGATCCTTCGACTAAGGTCGAGATGCCCCGAGGGTCGACCGTAGAATCCCAAACTCCCCCGACCTCGGGAAGCGTCGCAGGTCGATAGCACGTTCCCAGACCCATCGACCTGGCGCACGACCTCCTGACTAAGATCGGATGCCCCGAGGTTCGACCGTAGGGTCCCAAACTCCCTCGATCTTGGGAAGAGTCGCAGATTGATGGAGCATCTCCAAACCCCCTCAACCTCGGCGGGCGCCATAGGGCTCATGAGAAGCCCGAGCTCCTCAAAAGTCAAAGAATGACTCCGGAAGTTGGCGAGGAAATAAGGCCACCTACTCTGATACGAGGGGCGCAATTTTGGAGACACAAAAGGTACATCCTATTTGATGCTCGCCTTGTTATATTTATCTACGTATTGACAGTGAAACCCCGATTGAAATCGGGACCTTAATCTGGCCAAGGTCGGATTGCTTCTACAAGTCGGTGTAAGATTAATCTCCCGTTGTCCTTGTGCATGCTTCGTCTACCGACGATCTCCACCACAACTCATATAAACCCTTATGAGCAAGGGCCAAATTCAGCCCCCATGCCCAGACTCCGATGTCAACTTGTGAAGATAACCTCAAAGGCCGAGGTGTTCCTTACAGGCCCCAACCCCGCTCGCCTGAATCTCGGCAGAGTCCGAGGGCAATGACTATGAAAAACCTAGCGACGATGTGACTATTGGCCTAAGCTCCCCTTTGGGGGACAACTTTCTTACGGGCCTGCGCCCCAAGAGCCAGGCTCAAAAGCTTGGCCGAGCACCTCGGTAGCGACCTATGTAGGTCTAGCGCGGCCCCACTTGGGGGCCCGAAGCCCGAACCCGGTGTCATGAGAACCTAAAAGCCAAACTTGGCAACCTCTGCGACCTACAAATCCGAGCTACAAGACTTGGTGAAATTTCCTAAAGTCTAAGCTCGGAGCCCCCCCTAGCTAGCGTAATCAGAGTTCGGACACTTATACACACCAGAAGAAAGGTAAGACATGGCCAAAGAACATGTCTTTATTAATATTATCCGAAGGCTCGGATACGAAGTCGAGAGTCGGCAGAAGTACCGACCTCGTTTGCGAGTGAAAAAGACAGAGAAGAAGAATAAATGTAGAAGTGAAAGAAAAAGCTTTCATTGATGAAACGCCAAAAGGCTAAGTACAAAACTAGAGGCCGGCCTTTTACAAAGTTGTAGGCCGACCTCGTTTACAATGAACATAGAAAAAACCGAAGTCCTAAGAGGCGGCGGCTTCATTGGCATCGCCCTCGTCGTCTACAGGAATGACCTGCGGGTCTTCAGTAGGCGCGGGCTCAGGGTCTGCAGCGGGCGCGGGCTCAGGGTCTGCGGCGGGGGCCTCGGCTGGCGCCGCGGGAACAACCTCGCTGGTTTCACGAGGTATGGCCTCCGCCCTCGCCGGTTCAGCTGCCACGGCTTCGACCTCAGCAAGGTCCTCCTCGGACATGAGGGCAGCGGGGATATCGTCGTCGTCGTCGTCGGAGCCGCCCGAACCTCATCCTCGGACGGACCGTCGAGAGGTCGAACTGGGGGCATATCCGGGCCATCTGCTTCCGGAAGTTGTCAAAGCCCCGGAGGAACCCGTCCACAGTCTCCTCCTCTAACATATCGCGGAACTCTTCTGACTCCTTGAAGAGTTCCACGGCATTCTCGGCCCGCTCGAGCGCCCTCTTCTCCCGGGCCTCGAGCTGCTCGATCTTGAGGCGGAAGACCCCAGCCTCGTACTTCAGACCCGCGACCTCGGACTGGGCCTCCCCCAGGCGCGCCTCCGAGGCACGCAGGGCCGATTTCGTCAACGAATGGGCGGCCCTCTCCTCTTCGAGCACCTCGACCATGGCAAGTCGCCCGGCCTCGGTGGCTTCCCTTCGCGCTTCGGCTTCGGCCAGCGCGGCCTCCAGCTCAGCGACCCTCTTCTTGGCCGGCTCCAACTGCCGGCTGAGTCGTCGAGTCTCCGCCTGACAACTTTGGGCAATAAACACCAGGGAGTCGACTTCATGGATACGCTGCAAAAGAGGAAAAAAGAAGAAGAAAGCAACTATAAGTAAAAAGCAGGCAGTGTATGCATATGTTAGTAGCCAATGAGAGGTTAAGGCAATAGCTCACCCGAACAGTATTACAGTAGGTACTGTCGACGATCTCTTCCAGCGACGCCCTTCGGAACTCGGCCCGGTCCGCTGGAAGCATGGCGTGCCGACATACCGCGCGCGCGGTATCGGCATCGTGGAAGGCCGAGCTCCCCTCAAGGATTGGGGACCCCGGCTCGGCTGACCTCCCTGCCTGATCCCTCGGGGAGCTCGGCTCGCCCGAGCTGGGGACCTCGGGGCCCCTGCTCGGCCCGGGCTCTGAAGGCCGCAGTCGGATCACCATCGGTCCTCCCCGCTGGGCGACAGGGGTAGGACGGAGTGGGGGTGCCGAGCCCGCATCGCCGGTATCTGGCGCCCGCCTTCGGGCGCCCGCAGAGACCCCCGCCTCCGGGCCTCCCGTCCCGACCGAGGTGGAAGCAGCGGCCGACTTCGACTTCTTCCGGGGCTGAGGGATGGCCCCGCCGGCCTCGGCCTCCCGCCTCTTCAGCCGAGAAAAGAGGGATGTGTTGCTAGTCGGCATGTGGGGGATGTCTGAAACCAAAAAATTTTTCGAGTGTCAGACCAGTGTTAGCGAAAAGAAGAAATAGATAAAAATAGGACGAGACAACTATTCTTACCCTCGGGGCGCGCCGAGCTCAAGCCCACGCTCGCCAAGGCGCCCTCCCGTAGGAGCTCGGTTAGGTTGAATCCTTTCCCGAGGGCCCGTAGGGAGTCCAAGACCCTCAGCTCCCTCCCCGAGGGATCGGAAAGCCTGTTGAGAGTCTTCAACCGAGGATGCCCCCACCTCGGGTTGAACCCCCACGGCACCTCGGAGGCAAGAAAGAAAAATTTCCCCTTCCACTCATGAATAGAGGAAGGGGCACCCTGGAAGAGCGACATACCGCCCCGAAAGGCGAAGTATAGCCACTCTGCATCCGCCGGGTTTTTTTTTAATAAAAAACACCGGCGGAAAATGCTCACCGAGATCGGAATCCCGTGCGCGAGGCACAAGGACAAGAACCCGATGATAGTTCTCCACGAGTTTGGAGCAAGCTGTGCTGGGACGAGTTGATACTCCACCAGCAAGTTGTTCACGAACTCGTGAACAGGGAACCGCAGGCCGGCCCAGAGCGTCTCGCGGTAAATCGCGATCCGACCTGGGGGCGGCCGCGTCACCCTGTCTTCCGGCCCTGCAGTTTCGAGACGAAATCCGGGCTGGAAAAAGAACCAGGAGCCGATTAACTCCAGCTCCTCCCTCGATAAGCTTGACCCTACCTCCTCCGGACCAAGACCCATTTTTTCAGAAAATTGAAGTAAACTAAAAGATGAGAGGAGTAGGTAGGAGAAGAAGGGAAACCCTAAATAATACGGGGCAAGAACCTACGGAAAGAGTTGCCGGAAACCGCTCCGGGGACCGTCGGCAAAGTATCGTTGGGAGAGAGAATGGAGGTAGGGACGACAAAAGCAAAGGGCGACCAAATAAGACTATTAGGGCAGACTCGAGGGGCTTATATAGACCCCCCTGAAGGCCCGGATTGGCGGGCTTAGTTTCCATCCCCCGTCCAGATTGCGCCAGGTGTCAACCTCGAAACCCGAAGCACCGCATTCACCCCGGATCAATATCCCGGGTATGCAACCGAGGCGCCGTCCCATCGGATCTCACGGCCTCATCATAGGCCCACTAAACCGGATCACCTTAAAAGACGAGCGGACATCACCTCCGCTCCCTTCATTTAATAAGCCTCAGGGACACGTGGAGCGCCGAGATAACCCCAGCCTCCCAGATCGTTATTCCGCCAATACAAAATCGGAAACGTCCGACCTCAGATCATGCCACGTGCTCATTTCGAAGCGCGAAACGGCGTGCCTATTTAAGGAGGCGGCTTCGATTATAAGGTCGAGGCGCCACCTCATCGGGCCCAGGGAGCCTCGTTATGAGCTCGCCGTACAAAGCGATCTCGAAGACCTAAAGGGCGTAATCATCATCATGGCTGCTTCGAGATACGTAAGGGTGCAGACCCCGTCATAAGTCCGCTGTATAAAGCGATCTCGACGGGCCAAAGGGCGCAGCCCACGCCATAACTAACTCGAAATGCCTAAGGGCGCGGACCTCATCATAAATCCACCACATGAAGCGACCTCGAAGGTTCAAAAGGCGCGGACTTCGTTACAGAAGCTTTAGGGGTGCGGGCGTGATCCCCTTCGACCTCGATAACCACGATAACAACTTCTACTTCTCACGTCCGAGCCTGCAGCTCGAACTCGGAAGTCGGGGGGTAGTGTTGGGGGAATACGGTTTTCCCCCAGTAATACAATAACCCTGCCACCGGAAGACTACGCAGTCGACGACCCCGGACGACTGAGGTCGGCGCCCGACCCCAGAACGTCCGATCCCGGATCATCCGACCTAGAGGACTTCCGACCTCAAAGGCTTGTCTTTGTCGACCACCTGCCGCGGCCGTACCTCTCCGAGGTCCGGCCAAGGGCCATATCCTGCCACTGCCCCAGCATTTATTACACATGATCCCAGCAAATCCCTGGTTCACGCAACAATTAATGTGAATCTCCGGCCTATGCAACAATTAATGTGAATCTCCGGCCTACGCAACAATTAATGCACGTGGCTCCTTTCATCCACGGATCCTCAGTTCTCCACGGCAAATCAGCTCGGCAGAGTCCTGTCCGCCATGATAAGTCTGACCCCAGCCTCACCACCGACATCAATGCAATGATTCACCCGATCGCGTGACGGCTCAGGTCGTACGACGGCCTTACCTCCGACATCAGTGTAATTATTTACTTGTCCGTGCACCAGATCAAGCAACGTGCCGAGCTGTACGACGGCCTTGTCCGGTCACATCGCAGGTAAACCCCCCCTATAAAAGGGAACCATGCTTCTCAAGGGCGGCGGCGGGAGGGGGGGGGGGACAGAGAGAGAGAAAAAAAATACTACTGCTCCCATTTTCTTTGAACACTATTTTGCCCCCTCTGACTTAAGCATCGGAGGGCCGGCGCCGGAAGATCCGGCCACCGGCTTTTCTGCAGGCACCCCAACAGAGGACGCCGCCCGCCGACGCATCACCACTCCCTCGCGTCCGCCGACAGCTCCCCCTCCTCGACGGACGATCGTCTCCGGGTCTAATTTCCGGCAACAGTTATAATACCTATTGAAGCTTTTGCAATACCTTTGCCTCTCTTTTTTTCCTCACCAAGTGCTCTCCCAACGCATAATTCAGCCAGTGGCTTCTGTGCTTCTGACAAAAACCCTAGGGACACCCTTTGGCAGGTGATCATAATAGCCAAGGTGAGGAATTTGAGGAACCTCCTTGTGGCCGATCACCTCCAGTTCTTTTCATGTTCTTGGTCTTCACTCGTTAAGCCAAGACCCATTCTCGGGTCTTTTTAGGCAAATGCTTTTCTTTCCCTCTTGCATCACGGTACCTCTGCTAATGTACATCTGTTAAGATCTCTATACTTGGATTCTCCTTTTTCATTTCTTCCCCTCAGAAATCCTTGGACTGTTTCCATGTGGGATCTGAGCATCTTATTAGAGAATTAAATTGTGATTTAGACATTATTTTCCAACCATGTTTTCAGCCTTTCATCTGTCAAATAAAAGTTACACCTTGCCTTGGCAGCTTTTCTTTTTTCTCAAAGTGATGGGAGGAAGCATGTTGGTTTCTACTTCTGTTCTTTATTTTCCTCAGTGTCTTAAACTTTCTCCTGGGATGCACATAGGCATATGACAATGACCAATCCACCCTTCAATTATGCTGCTGGTGAGAAGGTGGTCGGAGTCTTTTAGGAACAAAGTACAGGTCTTCATTTAGGTGGCAGCAAAAGCATATGGAAATCAATGAAAGAGGACAAGAGACCCATAGGCAATTGCACTCTTTTTATCCAACATTAAATCACTTTTTGGTCGACTGCAATTAGGTTGGTGCAAGCTGGGATTAACCATGAGCTATTCCTTCCTTGATAGTGTAGTTAAGGAGAGCTGAAGCTAGATACAACTTGATTACATAACAAAGACCTTGTTACGAAGTTCGAGTTCGACTTCTTGCCTTTGGACTCGACATGAGGTTAGCTATCCATCAAGTCTCCTCTTTTTTTGCCTTTTGCTGTTGATTTGAACATCATCTGTACAATATTGCGGGTGTTATTTTTCACGTTAAAGTTGGGCTCAACCTCTCAAGTCATTGTCCTTTTTTTTTCCCAGTGTTCGTGGCTTCGCTAAGCATCAGTTATATGAAAACTTGGTGTAAGTAAAGAAAAAGATTCAGTAAAAGAAAAGGACTCAGTAAATAGAATGACATGGTAGAAAGAATATCACCATGTCTCTCTTTTAGTCCTTCGTGCGAGTCTTTGTGATTGTTTTTGGTAACTTTCATATAAGAAATTCAGCATAAAAATTTCTCTGCTGCTGTTGTGGCAATAAAGAGAATGCCATCAAGTTTGACTGAGAAGGGTGCAGACCTCATCCTTCTGCAAATATTTAGAGTTATTTTGATCCAAGTATGTTTGAAGATTTCATCTTTACTCTTAAAAGAATTCTTTTCATGTCAATTTTATCAACAGATTAGCTCCTAGAAAATAGATATTTGACAATGTGGTGGTACTAGACATATGACCATCTATCAGCATGTAATTTTACCCTCTTATATTTGAAAATAGATATGTTTTGTTGGCTATGGTAAATCTGATGCATGAATTTGTTTCTTACAATTTCACTAAATTTCCAAAATGAAATGGAAACGATGAATGTTAAATGGTTCAATGTGATGCACACTTTTAGGTTTTTTTCTTTCTTTCGTTCTTTTTTGCCTCTCTTTTCTCTGTCCAAAGTGTAGGTTTTTCATCTTTACTAGTGATACTGTTTTCTTTCTTCCTCTTCCACAAGAATTTGGCAAGTTCTGCCTTTTTCTTAATGAATTTCATGCATCTTCCGATAGCATAGTTGCAAGAATATTGCTATTGCAAGAGTCTTGACAATGTCCAAAAAACATTTTATAATTATTGGGACAGAAAATTAAGTAGAATAGCTCAAAAGTAATCTTTCTAAGAAAAGGAAATTTAAAATTGAAGATAATTTCTGGTGATAAATGTGACAAATTCTAACAACTACAACAGCAGGCAACATCTTAAAATAAATTTGCAGTTGCACTTACTTTATTGTGTTGTTCAATATATATATATACACTAACAAAAGAAAAAAATTCAGATATGAATTAATGAAATTTGGGTACAAGAAAATCTGGTGTCCAGCAGTGGGAGATGACTCGAGATTCATGCTTCTTCCACTAAAACAAGGTTCAACTAAGACTTATAAGTGGAAGAGTTCAGACAATGAAAACACAAATGTACAATTTTCCTGGTTCTCATTAGCTGGTATAATCTAACAAAGTAACTATCAAGAAGAAACAAAACAACGATAAGGATATTCAGATTCCTGATTTCCCACAGTGCAGTGCGGTCTCTGATGGTAGTATCCTTCCATGATAAGCTTCCTGAAACCATGCTCCACATACTACCTTGAATTTCAAGCAAACAAATAAATAAAGAAGGTTGGTTCTTTAGTCAATTTGTTTCATAAGCTAAAAGCTGGATTATCTGTTCACTCATTGAGTTTTGGTTACATTAAACGTCTCAGTTTGATTATATTTTAACAACTTAGCACCATCACCTTGTGACAAGACGTAGTTATCATTTTTCATGGAGCCACCAGTCCACATGCTGTTAAGAAATACAAAAAAAAGGATTTCTCACAAATATTATACCCTTGCCTAGCTAGATGCACTGTAATGCCCCTCTAAATTTGCAGTGTTGCATCCATACCATTACATTTATTTACTTTTGTGGTTATAACCCATAAATCAAGATGACATCTAGATGTCGATTTAGAGGAAAGAATATATGAATATCCACCGCTTCTTTTTGCGCATGCATGCATATATGGGTAAAGGCATGCATATACGTCCCTCAAAAATTCTCTTAACCTCGCAAAGTCGAATGGAGATTTTTAGACAGGTCTAGTCCTAGATGCAAAAGGCCTCTCATACATGGCCTTGGCCATCTTTCTCCCCCCTCTCCCTCCCTCCCTCGTCTTTGCTGAGTTGCTAGACCCAACAATCAAGGCATTGTAAATATGAAGTGTGAGAACTCGTGCGGACATGTATTTAGTCCCACATCGGTTATTCGCTAGAAAAATCTTGGATACTTATACAGAATCAAAAAACCCAAATAATACCTTATAGCTAGCCATTTTGGATGAGGTCCCGGATTGTTATAAATGGTATCAGAGCGGACCCGGCCCATAACCTATGTGGACTAGGAGACACTATAGCACAGATCTATTGAGGCCGACCACGAGCCGATCGTTGTATTTGTAATTAGATTTGAATGGATTTGAACCCTTAGCCTGACGAGGACGCCAGGGCTGGAACGGAGATGGTATGTGAGGACCCGTGCGGATATGTGTTCAGTTATTCGTTAGGTAGATCTCGAATACTTATACAAGATCAAAAAAACCCAAATAATGTCTTCCGGCTAGCCATTTTGGATGAGGTCCTGGATTATTATACGAAGCTTGCGAAGGATCCAATCTTTCTCCATTTCCTATGTCATCACCATCCCTAGATCGCCTTGATTAAAGTGTGGCAAGCTGCAGGATCAACCAGACCTCCCTTATTAATTATCACCTCTATCTGAAACCTTCATTGTCTTCATGGCCTTGTCTTAGCTGCAAAGAGACTGCATATATCGTGGTGAACAAAATGGGAATGTCGAACAACCCATGATCAAAGCTTTTCTTCAGCATCGTTTAGTTTTGAACTACATCGCCCTCCCTCTTGACAACAAGGCTAGCTCCTCCCCCCACAATTTGGTACAAAATATTGCAGCTCAATTAGTTTGACGTCGACGTCGAGTCACTAGCTTACGAGAGTTATTAACTTTATCGCTCAGAAATTCTATTTATCAGGTAGACATCCTTCATAAAGTCCCCACTAAAACATAAGATTATAGTTAAACAGTGAATCTAAAGCTAAAAAACTAAGAAATAAATTAAAATCCAGCAAACAAAGACCCTAGAATACCAATCAGGCATTCGATACCACCATGTTTTAATATTCAAACAGCTTAAAGTGTATCATAATAGATCCCCTGCTGCATAAGATTGGCACTTTTATCCACATGCAACAGCATCACGCAAAAGTAAATAGCCAATCCGTCTATCTTCTTCCAATAGCTGCCAAACATGATGAATACTTAACGTGCATACGCTCCAAGAATGTTGCATAGAGTAAGAGGTTCATTTATCATATGGATTTCTGTGTTATCTGCGGGCTTGTTTGGTTCGCAGAAAAAGGAGGAGGGAAAGTGTAGTCAACGGAAAAGTAATCAGATACCTCTTATTTGGTTGGAGTTTTCAAAGAAGAAAGACGGAAAAGTTATATTTTCATGAAAATATTATTTTTATATTTCATGAGAAAGCCTTTTCCATAAAAAACATAAGAAAGTTACTTTCCCATGAGCCGGAAATCACTCCATTTTTATTTTTCTCCAAAAAGGCCTTCAGCATTAAAAACCTAATTTTTATTAAGGGTATAATAGGAATTATATATAACTTTTCCAGAAAAGTGGATAGTCGATCAAACATAAACACTCTAAAAATCTATCACTTTTCCATGGTCAACCAAACATGCCAAAAGTATTTTTCCAGACATCCTCTTCCTAAAAATCTATTTCCCAGAAATCATATTTCTAGGAGAAAAAATGCTTCCTGCGAACCAAACGAGCCCTGTATCTCACATTAAAAGGCTTTGCCATGATCCAAAGCCTTAGGCATGAGATCCAACCTAAGCCCGGGCTGGACCGAAGCCGGAGCCAACCTAAGGGGTGTATCGAGTCGAGCTTGATTCATCTTGGATCTGAGCAAGATTTCTTTGAAACTAATTTCAAGATGGAGCTATGAGATCAAACTTGATTTATTTGTCACTATTTCAAGCTTTATCAAACTTAATTTCAAACCAATTCGGATACGAGTCTAATTGGCCTGCTTGATAATTATAATCTAATTAAAATCTATTAAAACTTGAACCAATCTTGGTGAATTAAAGCTTGTTCAAGTTTGATTTCAAGACAGGTTCAAGCCCGAAAAATTAATTGATTCAAACTATAATTAGAGCTTGACTCGAGCTCGAAATTAATTTTAGATCTTCTTTGGAGCTTGATTCGGGCTTCGCTCAGCTGGTCATTCAGCAGCACAAAGTACCGAATTGCCGCCTGGCCCAAACCATGGTTCTTATCCCGATCGATACATATTAATATATCCTAATATCTCAGCTGATACAATGTTAATTTGATCAATTGATGTTATTTAATGTGTTATCTATATCATATTATATAATTAAATGATAGAGAAATGTTAGCCAAGACTCACTGACACGAAAAAAAATTTTAGTTTTGCTAAAGATTTTGCATATGAGATAATTTGATTAACTTTTAAATTAAAAAAATATATTATGAGCAAAAGATCATATGATGCCAAAATAATAAAAGGTTTTTTAAAATTAGAGTTTGGATAAAGTAGAAAGAGATTAGGATTGCTGGGTAAGAAGAATAGCAGGCAATCATAACCTGTCTAGAATTAGTAAGAGGACCAAGTTACGAGTGTGAAACAATTTCATGAAGAAACCTAATCGGAGGAGTAACAAAAATTGAAAAGTTAACCACAATTCCATAGGATATGGTGGACATGTAGATCGATTGAATTCAAGCTTGATAAGAGAACATATAAGTGCATCAATGGATAGATTCTATTTTTTGTTTCCTATGTTTCTCAACTCTCACTTAAAAGAATTGGACCAAATCAAGTGTAATATTTTCAGCAGGGGGTAACACAAGGGCATACAAATAGGGCTGGGCTAGGCCGATCATGCTGCTACCCTTATCTGGCCCAAGAAAGTTTTCGAGCCGAGCTTAGGCCCAAAATATTTTGGCAAATCCCGACTAGAGCCTAACCCAAGTTATCCATTTGACCTGAAAATAAGTCTGGCCCAAACCCAATTGAAGTTCTTGCTTCAGAGTAAATAAGCTAGCTAAAAATTAGACTTTCCACTATAACACATGTAAATAATACATAATATATTATTCTCATCTAAACTAATTTTAATTTATTCTTTTTTTCATTATTCTCTTTAAATAGCAACATATAAAAACAAATTAATTCGGACTTGAATTCAGGGTCCATTTTGGGCCTTGTTCGAGCTCGGGCCGGGCCCAGGCGAACCCAATGACATATCCGAGCACAGCCCGAAAAACAAATAAACTCTATATTTAAGTCTAAATCCAATCTGAACCCTATAAGCCTTAGGCTGGCCCGATCCTATTTCCAGCCCTAAGTCCAGACAAGCAAAAAAAACCCTGCAAAATGATAAGCATGCAAGTATCACCCTAGTTAATCCATCAGTCCTTAGGTTCAATCAGGCCTTTCATGCTAACAACAACCCAACTTTTCCTGAAAAAACAATACAAAGTATTTCATACTCAAATCTGATAAGTTTTTCCCCCCATTTTCTGGATGGGGACAAACAAGTTCTGCATACACGCTGCCATCAGTATCAATCAACAAAGTACATTTGGAAATGTTAGAAAATGAAAGGCCATTACTTGCAGAGCAAGTGAATAAAAACAGAAAAAACTTCAGCCTTCCCAACAAATGGTGGTTTAGAAAGTTTTCAGCAAATTTTCCTTTATGGAAGTTTGATTTTTTATTCTGCAGGGAAAAGGAAACTGATCAAATTTTCCAAAACATCATCATCACTCCTTTCAACCTAATTTAACTTTTCAACTCATATGAAAGGCAAAAATGCATCCCTTGTTCATTTCTTCAATCTGGTTGTGCTCTCCACATTCAAGTCCTGAAGGTTCAACAACAGCTCATCAGAATTCAAGAACACCCGGTTAGCAGAATTTGCAATTGTATGTGCCACTTCCCTTGCAGCTTCAATCCGTCTTAAAGCCAAAAATGCTGGATTGCTTGCAATTGCCTGACCTATAAGCTCAGCACTCTTGGCCTCACCCTGATAACATAGTAGGCAAGAAAAAAATAAGTACAAATGGTTGCATAGGGAGAAGTCCACAAATATACTTCTGCTTATGAGATATTATAACACATATATAGATCACCATGCCATCTGATTGCTCGAATACAAGAAAAAAACACAATCATAACATGCTCAAAAGAAAAGAATTTTTGAGATGCATGCCCATCAATGCTTTCTTTTATAAAACATAAAATCAGTTGTACCCAACTTCATAAAGCTCAATCCTATCCTGTGCTTTGTACATAAAACAACAGAATGCAAAAAAGGTGGCTGACCAGCCCAAGCATCACAGAGAAAATAGTAAATAATTAAAAATGGAAGGAACCTTGGCCTAAGAAACTGGATGATAGAATTATCATAATATCTTAGCAGTAGTCTGATAACCCTTTAATCTATTTGGGTTTTTCTCAACTACTCTGCAAGACCCAAAAGGGGAAAAAATGAAGAAATGAATGAGGAGAGAAAGGACTGCATCACAGGGATGCGCATGGATACTTCAGTGTTAGCCCTGTCATGGTCAAATCATGTGCAAGGATCTTCTCACAGTTAACCCATTATCATGTATAGATTGATACTGACTGACAAATTGACAAGTAGCCTAATATAGAGAGATAGGTACAATCTCATTTACAGGTAGTTCCTGACCATCAAAACGTAGAACTTTGCAACCAGTTGGTGCTGCTACATATTCACCAGCTGGGACCAGCAAGTGCCATACAAGTCACAACTGATATCTTGTACCAATTCTTTCCTAGGTCTTTCACAAATCAACAACTCAAATTGAAAAATCAAAAAAAAAAAAAAAAAATCAAGAACCGTGGTCAGCAAAAAAAAAAACCTTAATGTTAAGGGCTCGGTCTATACTACCTATTGGTTGGACACAAGCGTGTAAAGAAGGCAGAAGATAGAGGCTCAATTTTAACAAATCCTGTATATGAGGCAACCAACTACAACGACAGTTGAAATAAGTATTTGAAACTTAGAAGACTGACATATTAAGTCAAGCTCACCTGCGCCCTAATAACAGCACTTCTCTTGTCCTGCTCAGCCTTTTCTACAACAAACTTGGCCCGCTCAGCTTCCTGTGCTGCCACCTGTTTAGCTTCAATTGCATGTGTAAACTCTTTCCCAAAGCTCAACGCTGTAATAGATACATCATCCAATGCAATATTGAAGTTTGCAGCCCTCTCAGTCAATACCTTCCTTATTTCTCTACTTACAGCCTGCAAGATATGATTAATTTCTTCAAGCAATTTTTTCATAAATTACATACTAATTAATTTTTTATGTATAATTACAATATAAACCATAACAAATTACAAGGTACGAAATAAATTTAAATGAGTTTGTTTCAAAATGCCTCTCTTTGTGTGATCAGCTGGCTGGCATTGTATTTTGCTACAACAGCCTTCAAAGTTTCGTGGATAATTGATGGCAGAACCCTTTCATTGTAATTCTCTCCAAGAGTACGGTATATCGTAGGCAAATGATCTGGCAAGGGTCGAGTAAGAACCCGAAGCCCGATTTTTACCTAAGCAAAAAGTTCATGTTTCAGCAACCACAGTAGCAGAGATACTAAAAAGAGTAGGGAGAAAAGGTACTTTGACTTTGCAAAAGCCTAATAAATTAGTAGTTAAAGCACACACATGTAGATAAGACTGATTACATGTCAGTATGTAAACTCAAGCATAAATTGATGAAATTGCCATTTAGTTAAGATATTTTTCTTGATCAATCATGACACATTATTACCTACACATGTCCAACTAATATTTGGTTAAATCACGTGAATGAAGTTAGCAGTAACTAACACATGAAGAGGCAGTGTTAACGTTACAATCTCAACAAGAAAAAATTAAGATAGATATATGAGATAGAGAGGAGATAGAGAGATCATATGATACATGAAGCATTGAAAGAAGGTTAAGCCAACAGGGTAATCTTCATTAGCAACAAGATATATAACATAATTTGGATGTCCTCTGTCCTAAAAAACAATCCAACAGAAATATTCATAGATGTTGTTCCACCTGTTACTCCATCAAAAAACCAACATCAAAACCAAAATCAAGCAGATTTCGTATCAAATAAAATAAAGGGAAATTATCTTTTGTATTCATCTGTAATTCAGTATCCGCAAAAAATAAAATGTTTCAGATTTTAAAAGAAATCAAACTAATCAAAGCTATTTAACAGGATAAAACAGTGTAAGTCTTGGCCATTGGCAAGAAAAAAAAACTGTAAACTTTGTTTAATAAAGTTTTAACTAGATCACAAATTTGCTAATGATCCAGAAAGCAGTGCTGGAGAGGAAGATGTGATGGTTGGGAGCTGGGATATTGTCACACTGTAAACATTCTAGAAAACAAAACCTTCTGTCGACTTTCAAATCTCAATGAAACACAGAAGCTCACCAAAATCAACATCAGTAAATACCACAGAACTCCCTGCTGAATGAGCCTGGATATGGATCAATACAGAACACTCACAAGCCACAAAATCCCTCAGCTGGGGAGGTCTTACAAAGAGCTTTAATCTCCATAGAACAGTTCCTAACCAGCTCATCAAGCCCCATATTGACATGAGCATTACCAAAGTTAAGCTTGAGAAAGGCACTCAAGGGTGACACCCAACATGCCCCAATGAAGTGTAAACTTTATCAACACTCACATGCAAAATTGTTCAACATTTATGTGCGTGTCAAATAGCTCAAAGTGGTTAGGTTTCAAACTCATCTCCAATTTAAGTTTATCTCTAATAAGTTGCTCTTCATCCCACATAAGCAAATTGATCATCAAGCAACAAATACCACTTCCATCATTTCTGAAAATAAATCCAATGTTTGTTCTAAGAATGCTAAGGCCATTGCACTATGTAGAACAAAGAGTCAAGATTGCAAGTTAATACGTGCATAACCTGCAGTACAATCATGAGTGCGTCTAATGGAATGAAGCATCACTACTCCAAAAAACAGTCCAAATTCGGTAGTTAAAGATTAGCAGCAGCCACATACCAATAAAATGTAGATTACACCAAGTTGTGATTCAAAAGTCAATTGTGTGGGTGTAAAGGAATTATACCATTTGCAGATCCCAACTACCAGAAGTGCTTTCCACAAGATGCGGACGGGCACGAACATCATATATGATAGGTCTCTCAAACCAGGGGATAATTAAATGAGTCCCTTCAGGGTAAACCTGCATATAATCTCTGTTTAGGTACTGTATCCAAAAATTATAAACACAAAGTCCACCACAACCATTCATTGTCAACTTTATAAATCCTCATCAGATACAATCCTGTTTCAGATAACAAACCAGAATGTAAATGCCGTTAAATACTCACGAATCCCAAAAAAAAAATCTTAAAAGAGAAATGCATACTAAAAAATATTTATATTTTGCCCACGACCATTATACAAACTTAACTATCATAAGAACCACTCGAAAAATCACCTAAAAAAAAACCATTCACGCAGACACGCACGCCACACGCATCTATCTATCTATCTATGTACGTACGTACGTATGTATCTGTGAGTGTATACGAAAACAAGTACCATTTCATCATCCCATAATACATTATCAAACTTAAAAAGGGGTATTTTCTTCAAGCATTGGATAATACAGAAGCACGAATCAATCCAAAAATGCAAAACAATTCAGTAACGGACTCGATTCAATATTGAAAGCATTAAAAAAAACAAAAAGAAAACATCTCAAAAATATAAAGGATTTCGAACCTTTTCCTTGATGCCATAGATGCGGTTGAAGACGATGGCCCGGTGGCCTCCATCGACGTTGTAGAGGCTGTTGAGGGCCGCGTAGACGCCGGCGCCCCCGACGAGCGCCACCTTGATGAGCGTCGCCGCCGAGCCGGCGCCGGGGATATTCGGAACCTTGGCGTTCTTAAAATTCATCTCTCGTCCTTCGCTCGACCTCAAACCCCTAAAAAATCCAAAGAAAAAGAGAAGATGCAGATCAAGAAATCGAGGGTTTGCGGTGAAATAGAGATCGAATTCCTACCGAGAGAGAGAATTTGGGAGGAGGAGGAGGAGGAGAAGCGGCGGCGATGGGGTCGGTGGACTGTTTGGGTTTTAGGAAGGCGACGGTGTCCGCCTTCTCCTTGGTTTGGGGTTTTAGTAGGAGCAAGCGGGGTTTCGTTAAAACTGGGTAAAAAGAGATATGGATGGACGGCTTGGATTTGTTGTGTTTGGGGAGCTTGATCAAACGGCCACGAGTTGGGGTGCAATGATGTTGAGTATGGAATAACGACCATACCATAAAGTTGATGCAAAAAATCATCGTAGTCATCATACTACCTTTATATTTTATACTTGTTATGAATTGAAACATCCCTAATAATCCCATACAAAATTTGCCACATCCGTTGTATATCAATACTATAATAAAATAATACCGGTTCTTGGTTTTGTGCCCGTAAACTTTGGTTATATGTATCGCCTAAATTATAAATTATTGATAACTAATAAATTTTAAAGTTTAACTAACATGATCAACACATCTCTTATTGAAATGTTTACAAGGAGATCAAAGTATTTAAATCATGCTACTTAGCTTGTATCTAGCTTGTACCTTGCTCAAACCGAAAAATAGGTGAAAAGTTCAATTTGTGTTGGCAAAAAAATAGCTGAGAGTACCAATTCTAGCACTTCAAAACTAGTAACTCCTGCTAGCGACTCATTGGATTTGGGACCAAAATCTTTGGCTTAGATATTCTGTATCCAGGTTGGCTTTGGATCAAGAAAAACCTAAACCAGACCAGATCCATTTGAAGCTTGTAGTGCATGGCTCATCATTTATTATAAGATTGTTTACCATTTGTAAAGTTTGCTCCGCTATGAAAACAAAGCACCAAACACCTGGCAGCAGTAAAGTGTCAGATAAGTAGTATGGTAGCCAGAAAATGAAAGCAACCAAGAAATTTTTGAATGGCAAACACTAATCTTCCAGGTCTTAATGCATCCTTGAAGCACAATGATTGATCTAACTTTCCGATTAAACCTGTAAATCATATCCTCGCACCTTTCTCACTGCTCATCTTATGTCAAGGTAGAAGCTATTCTCTCATGGCTATGTACAATCAACCCAATAGCTTTCATCACAAAATAGATTCCTGATCTAGACATTTCAATTTTAATCCTATGAAGACAGTCTACAATACTAGATTGTCAATTTTGAGAGGCAAGTTCTTTATCTGAATATCTGAAATCAAGCATTGGATTTAAAAAAATGACCTTTGCTGCATTGCTGAATTTAATAGAATGACCCTATCACTTGGGATAAAATGTACCTAGGAGGAAACAAATTGCAGTTCAAAACAATTACAGAAGATATATTACAGACACCACCATAAAACCTCCACTGCACTCTGTCATGAGCACCTTGAAACTACTTTTCCTTTAAAAATTTCTCCATCCACCTTTATACAAAAAGGGCTTTGATTTTGGCGGACCAGTTTTGCTCTAAGGGAGCTGATGGCTGTTCTTTCTCTTTCTTCTAACTATTAACATAACTCTTCGTCTGGGAGCATTGCAGTCAGAAGGGAGTACTTGACCCGTAGGGAAATTTTACCCCTCTCCAAATGCAGCTTTGCACCTGAGACCACCCAGTAACCCGGTGAGTGCTGTGGGCCACGCGCCATTTCTGTTGTATCGACAAATTTAAGAAGCTTTGGGGTCTGCACTGGGACTGGCGGGCCACCAGGATACACCGCCGAGTTGATGTTCACATCTGCAGGGCGGGGTGGTGGCTTCTGGGCAGCCATTGAGAAGTGAGTGCTGATCAGTGTTGAGATGAGGCCAGATTTCTGGACCAAGTTTGGAGATCCTTCCCACTCGGGATTCTTGACCAGCGCAGCATTTAAAACTGTTGAGAAGTAGAGGCGGAGGAAGAGGACTTTCTTGAGCCCATGATGACTGACATGTAATTGTGCCCCGGTAACAAAGGAGGAATCATCTTCAGCCTCAATTGGTGCAGTGTAGACATGAGAAAAGTGTCTCCACTGAACTGGCTCGTAGTGCTTGCGTTCGTATGGTTCACGAGGGAAGTAACTGTCAGGGTTGTCCTGGAGCTGGAGGATTTGAGGAAGGGAGGAAAGATGTTGGAGATGAATCGCTAATCTGTTGCTCCGCTTCCCTTCTAGGTATAACCGAAGGCCAGTGACTGGCCTCTTGCCTACATCAACCTGCAACAAATATAAATTCAGAAGCAATGAAATATATTTTTTTAAAAAAATCCAAAATCATATGCCGGGACTGAAATGATGGAGGATCTTGGATAAGGACAATCTGATGAAAGCATCCACCATATGTCACACACTACATGCAGGCTTTCATATGAAAACATAAGTATTTTAACAGACTTTCTCTGATACATAAACAAAGAAGCTTATTTGTCAAATCTCAGACTGGCTACGCAGAGCCTACATTGCCATTCTAATAGATAATGACACATCTAAAATTTTTTACCCAAAATTGAAACAAGAAAGACAAGGAAACAGTGAAGAAACAAAATTAAGGTACTAATTTCAATAAAACTCAACCTGCAGTTGAACACTGACTGCCTCTGTGCAAAAACAATCTTGCTGAACATTGAGGAGAATTGAATGGGTGCTTCAAGAGATACAGTGAATGGTATGATCAAGCAATTGGATTCCTATTTTTGTTCTTAAGATTGGCATTTAAAAGAGAAAAATTAGTGGTCTACAAGATAGCGCACTGTCAATGTTTCTATTCAACAGAAAATAGCTAATCATGGAAGTTAGTAAACATGGGAGAATCTGATGGGATCATTCTGTAAACTAATATTGAGGATAGAATAAAAATGTAGGAGGTATATCCTGTATATTGATCGTAGAGAGAAAATATGACGTTTGGATGAGGTTTTAGTGGTATGAGTTGGAGTCGGACTCCAACTGCATCTGTAATCAGTATACAAGACATTGTAATTGGCCTGAAAAGTGCTTGATTAGGATTGCAGGATCAACCACCTCATGTTCCCTCCAATCTTTGCCTTTTATTGCCTCTTCTAAGATGACTGGATGGCCCCACTCCATATTGCCGCCTCTGTACAAGATATCATTGGGTATAATAGCCAAGCATCTTCCCTGGTTGACTACTTCCCTCTCTTCTTTCCTGTCGATACAACCTCCTTTCCTCGTCCTCCCCTAACCCCAGCAAACTCATGGTCCCCTCTTTCTTCTCATGGAGAGATTGAAGTTGACAACAATGAGAGGGTGGATACATCCAGTCTGGTGTCCTAGCAGGCTAGCAGCCAACTGCCAGAATGTGCAAAGAGCAAGCAATCTTTCCCGCTGCTATGCACAAACACACACAGAAAGCATGCAGCGGTGTCACAATGGCCAGGAGCACAACAATCAGGTCAGGCCAAGTGCACCCCAAGCCTGAGATATGCCTACCACTCCAGGCTTTGGCCACCAAATTAGACGCAAAATCAAGCCCAAGCCAGGACACAGAAGTTTGATCCTACCCTATGGTCCAATCCCACCGATCCCCAGAACTATTGGACATTCAGAAAACCCCTAACCCCACAAGATAACAGCATCATTTATGAAAGACCAAAGAAGTCTATTTAAAAGCAACAATCTCACTCGTGTTTGTGCATCAAAACATCCCCTTACGGCATTCACATGTTTACTTTGCTTAACCAGGGCTTGAAAGTCAGCCTAACATAAACCTTGCATTCTTCAATGATTTGTAGAAGCATATGGGAGTTGATAATTACTACCAAGAACCTACAGTTTGATGAAATTGACTACTTACCATACTGCTGTTAACATAGAGCTTTGGACCCAGGAGCTTAAACTGTAGAGAAGAACTGCTCTGTTGTTTCCGCTGAGGACCAAGGGGAAGGTCACTGTAAACAGGTGCCCATTGTCTTGGCAATTGAAACTCCAAAAATTGATGAAGTTCCTCTATCGGTGGCTTATCTGAAATGAGGATGGGAATAATCATGAAAATCAAAACAAATTATATGGGTATTATAAGTAAGGTGCAATGACAAAAAGAAAACTTGGACAAATCAGAATTGAACATCATTAAATGTCAGGAAACTGTTTTTGCCTCTCCCATGATTGTAGAAAATGGATCAACCAGATGCCACCTGTTAAACCCTCCAATTGATTACAGCCCAAGTTATATGAAGAGGAATGGGGTGAAAACAGTAAATGCCTACTGCAGCACATTTCCCAAAGACTACAATGAACCGCAATCCACTCGATGAAACCAACCAATGATTAATTTTAAGAAGAAAAGAAGTAATATTTAAAAATGGTAAAAGATGCTAATTTTTTTTTTAACTTTACATCTGACTAATTGACGATTGGTAGATACATAACTGAAAGGGTGGATGGCATGCAACTGGTTCAGAAAACTATAAAAGAAACTCATCTGTTGAGCATTCTCTAAGTGCAGAAGACCCTATGTCCTCTAGCCAGGTGGTGACAGCAGAGATAATCTTTTGATTCTTGAGGTATTATATCAGTTGAAATATGTACATGTTGATGAAAGTAATTCAAATCCATCAATGCAGCTTGTCTAACTGTAAAAGCAATGTGATCATTAAAGGAAGAAGCTTATACTTTTCGCATTCAATAAAACATTGTAGAAGTCCGTGGCTTGCAAAGTGCATGCACATGCACGCGCGTAAGGATACAACAAAGAAAAGGTCTGTGTACATTCCAAATAATAAATGAAAACATTTCATTTGTGCTGTTATCGAAAAACTGCTCATTTTCTTGACCACTTGATGCAACAAGTCCCTAAAATTATCAAAGTACTGTGTGGATACTCTATTTGGATTCCCCGCCAAGGATTTTGGCCCTAAAGCATAAGCATAACATAGTTATGCCCTAGGAACATCAAAGCTACCCCTCATATCTATGTACAAATACCTGGAGATGCAGCATACCATTAATTGTAATGTCCACATTATATACCAATCAACAAGCATTTAGGGTAACGTAAGCATTAGGTCAATTTAGAAGTAGTTTCATTATTGAGCTAGGAAACTTCTAGCAATATTAATGCTTGAACCGAATGAGTGCCAGTCAATTCAAGCTGAAGCAAAAGCATTGTCTTACATCCACCTCTAGGTTGATCTTATAAGACAACTGAAATGTAGATAAGATCAGTTCATACTTACATCGTAGGTATAAGTTAATGGCATGACTTAAGAATCCACTACCAGGAATTCCATTTAAGAGAGATGTGATTGGCAAAAAAGACATTGAGACAACATCCGGTTCAGATTGAACAGTGTTTAACCACTCATTATGAGATAAATCTTTATTATCTTTGCCTCCTCTCCGCCTGAATATTTTCATGATGTCCTGAAATTGAATAAATAAAATACAACAGATTATTTAGTGTGACTCTAACTGAAGGTTAAAGCTTTTTGACAAAAGCATAAAGAAAGTACCTCCTTCGCACAGTAAGAACATGATGGGCTGGCATCCGCAAACCGTAGCCGTTGCTCTCTGATATCAATCTGCGCTACAAAATATTAAATTGGTTCAGTGGAAGGAAAGAAGGTCCAAATATGCACTCTTCTAGTCTGATGCTGGATGATTAATATTGAGATTTGAGACCAAGAGTTGTAATTTTGCAACATCAACTTTAGTTACAAACTGGTGCGGCAAAATCAGCTACAATGGAAAATGCATATGCACCAGCTATTCTGTCAAAATACCTTTGTTTAACCTATACATACTTGGGAATTTATTCACCAGAAACATAGTACAAAGCTGAGACAATATTTGTAGCATAAAGACATGCTAAATTCTCCTGCATGCACTAGTGTATATATAGTTTACAACAAATGGTAGCAGGAATTCTCCATGAACTTCTGATATAGCCCAGGCAAATTGCGTAAAAAAAAGAAATGAATTTCATCTTTTCTTTCACAAAATGCAGCTACAAAGGATAACAAAAAGATAAAATTTAAATAATCATACAAAACTAAAGTAACAGGAAAACCCAATCACTATCAGTCTCTAGAGACATAAATATAAAAACAGATGACTGTTAAGACCGGCAGATTTTTTATTATCCCTCATCTGTTTAGCCATTATGTTTCTGTTCAATGCCCTCCCCAACCCTTAGACCCCCTACCCCCACCCCCCTTCTTCCTCTTCCTCTTCTCCTTACTTTTTTATCTTGTATGTAAGTATAAATTCAGCAATATAAATATAACCAGCAAGAAATGGTCACAGGAATACTAAGGTTCAACGATTAGCCTTGAATAGCAAATCCTTCTAGTTTTACTCTGGAAATTTGATACATGGACAAAATTACAAGTCAGTTCCACCAATGATAGTGAATTAAATGCTCATGTATTTTGCCACAGGATGATATACATGCAGTCATTTTGCTGTGCAATAATTGGTAAAAATGATTATAAAAAAAACTAAGGCCACGAATTCCCCTATGTATGTTACATTAGGCAGTACAAGACACGAGTCATTTTCCCAATTAAACAACTTGTCTCTTGCTTATAAGTCAGTTAGAAGGAAGGAATATGACCTTGCATTCACACATAAACATACAAATGTTATTTTGTCCTGTTGCCTAAGTACCTCAGTTTCGATACAACTACAATGTTTTTTTAATATTTTGGTATATTAGAAGTCAAAACCTATAAAAAAAAAGGTATGCGCTAACATAACTTTGTCAGATAATATGAGCTGCTTTTAGTTTTGTTCCCTTCTTTGATTGGGTGATCTATCTGCCGGTAACATAGAGAAGCATCCTATCTTGCCATCTTAGATTACTCCTGCTCTTTTTACCAAATATATCAAGCATTCATTCCCCGAAGCTGACATTAACTTGAAAACACAATGAAAAAGGATTTTTCATAATCAATAAGAAACACCTTATCCTGCCCATATGCTTCTTTAGAATTCCCATAGTATTGTCCGTTTACATCAAGAAATCTCCTATCTGCCCACTCCTTCAACATTTCCTGAACTTCAACAGGTTGGAGGCTTGATGAGTGCTGTTGTCTCACACAAATTACATCCTTTCCTCCCATCTTCACACCAACAACAATATGAGTACCAAAGTTTAAAATAAACCTGGAATTACAAACAAAGCCCATCAAAACTTGCAAATTTACACAGAGATTAAACAAAAAGGAGTGCGATATTCATCAAGCAGGTAGCTATGGATATTCCTCAATATGTAATGAAAGATTAAGGTATTGAGCATCACAATACAAAGCCTTCATGAAGAAAAGACAAATTCTGATACTGATGCATTAGGATGAGGATAATGCTACACTAACTCTTAGAAAATAAATATAAGAAAAAAGTGTATTAAATATTGGGGAACTTTGATATATCAAATCATAACAATCAACGAAGTTCTTGAAATCAAATATATGCTACCCAAAACAAAACCCAGTAGAAATTTGTCGGCTAGATTTAAGACGGTCTAAATTTTTTTCAAAAAAATATGCTCAAGTTTAACCAGAAACAAGGATAAGCACCAAAACCTAAAGGTCACCATGGATATGAATGCTAAAACACTGCAGTATCCTAGTTTCTAACTTCTTAACTACAGAAACAGAAAACTCTGCAGTTGGTCAGATAAATCAAGGAACATACAATGCAATTGGACATGGTCCTAGCATTGTTACTTGTACACACGAACACTTGTCAAGTGTCCAATTGTCTAAAAGAGTCTGACAGGGCAATCTTCTAGAAATTCGCACAAGGACACATCTATATCTTATTTTATGTAATTATATGTATGCATAACTAAACATGTACTATTGTATTCATATAATGAATGATGTGCTAGACCTATGCTTCATAAGTTCATAAAATTTGATAAAACAGGAGCTAATTATTATGTTAGACTGGATAACTTTCATATAGAAGTGCCAAAAGTAGATATTTTAACGATGATGGCATCATATTATGATGGTATGAAGCATCAAGGAGTGTCATAATGTGTCCCAAGTGTCTAAGTGTCTGAACATGAAAGAACCTAAACTTTGACGGTCACAACACTAGGACTTGGACAATCTCGTATGGAGTCTGTCTTTTCATTTAAATCAAGTGAATATCTGACCTTGCCAAAGCAGCAGGGTCCCATGTTGATGGAACAGCTTGCTTAACATGGTCACGAAGTACAATTTGAGATTTTGACAACGCAACAGTGTAAAGGGCAATGAACCATCCATCCAATGCGAGAGATTTGGTATTTGCTGCATCTTTCTGCCAACAACCTGAGAATTCAAACATATTGTTGAAAAGGCCTGAGGGAATTTTTCCAGATAAAGACAGCTCCTGGTTGAATTGCTCTGACATCTGCACAAAATTTCATAAAAATCAAGAGTGAGAAACTATAAATTCTTTAAACAATTACAACAGAAAATATATAAAGTTTGCTTTTCATACAGGCATTCATCTTCCTATATTAAGGAACATAGGGAGAGGAGGAGTTCGACAAAATGGTTCGTCTGCCAATCCCTCAATCAACCAGAACAATTGGCATGGAAGCACTTTGAACACATGAAATAAAATCCTTAAATGTGCTTCTGTGGAAATACCTCCTATACTTATAGTGTTATAATATATCTCACCGAGGATACTGAAAGCAAGATCTCTAGATATCAGTTACTTCAAAAGCCAGGACTAACAAAAACCAAGCCAGAGAATGGCATGGCTTCTTTTAAGACAGAAAACTTATTCTTCAGAAGACAATCCAAGAGATCCCATTAAGAGGAAATGACAAAAACCAAAAACCAAAAAATGAATAACTGCTCTCACAAAAGCTTTTAAAATGTCGGAATAAACTCAAAATTAATTGCTTCAGGTTACTTGCAGGTAATATTGGTTTAAAAGAATCCATCCATATCCATCATAATTCTTGCAATTGAGCCCGCCGGTTAATTGATACTGCCATATATGTGTCTCTACTCTCCATACACAACAGATGTTGATACATTCTTCATCCAGCTTGCAAAAAGATGGGGGGGAAAAGCAATTTGTAGTTTTGGTTTTTCCACGTAATATGGCCAGAGCTCTATAACAAAGGAGATAGGAGGGTTCTATAGAACTTGTGTTTATATTCTGATTTTTTATGGTGTCTAGAGATACATCAGGTTCACTCTTTGATTGTTTGAAAAATGCTAGTTTACTATTGAGAGAGCAATCAGTCCGGTGAACTCTCTCTCTCTCTCTCTCTCTCTCTCACACACACACACCCCCCTCTAGCAACCTTCTGCTCCTTTTACCAACTTGTTACAGGTTTTAAAATTTTCATGGATACTTTCTACTTGATCCAATGAAACAAAAACCACATTTTTCCCCTCCTCTATATAGGACATGCCTCATCCATCCTCGGAGGCATCTCCTCCTTAACTTAGATCCTTATCTATTCTCCCTTCTAAGGTTCACCGTACTGGTCAGTACCATACCGTACCAGATATACAGTACCATATCATACCAGTACCGAACCGGCAATCTCGTATCGTACCAACATTCAGTACACCTCGCCATCTCGTATCGTACCATATACCAATATAGTAATAGAATGGTACCAGTATGGGGTCTGATACTGAAATGACGTAGCTATTTATTCCAAAAACTTAAATTATACTCTATATTTAACCGAATTCGAATCTTCCAAGTTAATTTTCTAATGCATCCACTTTGGCAAAACACAAATCAATATAACCCAATAAATTCACAAGTACATTGACAGCTTCAAACTCAAGACCAAGTAGTTCGGGTTATGCAAATTTGACCACCCAAAACAGAAATCATTATTCACATGATAAAATGGTTTTGCTTACAGAAAACAAGTGGAGCAATAGCTCTCAACCTACCCCTTTTTCGGATAAGCACAAACAAGCTTTTCAGGAAACTGCAGCGAAAGAAACCTTAGAGTGGGTTATCAAACAAAGAAATAAACAGAACAATTGTAAGAGACAAAAGAGAATAAGAGGAAGCAACAAAACAACTAACACCATACGTTGCGGCACATAGCTTATTGTCCAATCAAAAATGCGGGCTGGTTCTTAGAAGTAAGGAATGGAAGTGTAGCTAGGAGCAAAAATAAGATTCAGACGAAGGGCCAATAAATTTCATTTTCACAACAGATAAAGTGGCGAAGGGAACAACATGAGAGTGAGTGGGAACATGGTTCAAGAATGAATTAAACAACAAAATTAACATTAATCAGACTACAACCAGGATGTGGTAAGTTTGATAGATTAAAAAAGGAATTGTTAACAAGGAGATGACATTACAAATGTATGTCTCTTTAGCATATAGTTCTTGAATAATTTTATGATTCTTTTCCTCAGAAATGGTTATATTACAGGTACACTGAGACAAGTAGCCTAGCTTATTTTTTTTAGAAACTTTGAAACTACAGATGATTTTGACATCTTTCATGTACAAAATTGCAGTTGAGATTAGAAACTTTGACAGGCAAAGTTTGGATCAATCTTACCCAAAATTTCCACAAAGCTTAACCTGACCTAGCCTGAAATAATGCAAAATCAGGGTCAAGGATAGCTTGGGAGCATCCCTATTTTGAAATCCCCTTATCTTGTAACTCCCATTTATACTTAGACACCATAACTGACTTTCAAATAACTGAAGATATACAATAATGCAAGGCAGTTCTAACAATCCTGTTAAGAATACTGGCCTATTAAAAAAATTCTCCAGGTCTGGCACATCACCAATTTAACCATTCAAGGCTCAGGTTTTGTTCCACGTTCAAAATACCAGTATGAAGTTGTTGATGAAACTACCAAGTACCATGGTTGTACAACCCGCATGTTTAGCCTAATACAGCCAAAATGGTATGACTAGCTTGATTTGCATTATACTTAGGCTCCTAAGAGCACCTCTTCCTCCAATCTTCCCCTTAATTTTTCACTTTGGGGCTTCTCTTTGAATAGGTAGCTTCTCTTCCTGTTTATCTTTCAGCCCCCGCCCCCTCCCTCGTCTCCCCACCCCACCAGCACCCTTTTTTTTTTCTTTCTTTCTTGATCTGTAACATACAAGTTTTATAGACATGCAAAATGCAGATATCCAAGATAATTAACACTCAGTCAGCACATAAAGAGAGATTGCTCAGGCGGCATGAGGTAACCATTATGCATGGCCAAGTAGGAATAGATCTACTGTACTTCTGTAATATTGTGTTTTGGATAATAATGTGCATAGCTGAGTGCATAAATCACAAAGTATAGGGAACTGAGCACATTATGAAGATGTCGACAACAAGGCAATGGAGAACCTTGTTGTTTTGACATAGTGAAATTACAACAACTTGTGATCCTTATATGGAGAGGGTTTTGCATCCCATGGGAGAGGTTGCATGTCTTCATTATGGTTTGATCTTGTACTGGCCCCCAACAGAAAGAGGAGGAATGGAACTGGCAAACCCAATTTTGCACCTCTCCAACACCGAACACTAATGCCATAAATTTACATATAGTCAACATGCAACATATATAATTCTGACATATTTGCCAAATAAGAAGTCCTACAAGCAGCATAAACAAAAGTAGCCTTCATTATTCCATATCTCACCATACAGTTTTCCAACAGTGATTAGTGTCTTATAATTTGGAATATGGCACATATTACATATACTGCAAGATCATATCTTTTTCCTTACCGCTAATACATGTAGCTTCATCAGGCATATACATGTAAACCAAACCAACGCAAGCAATGTAACGAACGAAGGAAGCAAAGAATACCTGTTGGAAAGACAAAACATCAGTCCTGAACCGCATCCTTTCTCCTTTATCACACTTGATCGATTTTGGAACATTCGGGATACACAATCCACCAGGAAGAACAACATCCTGAACCTGATCATGGTCTAATTCAATCAAGCATGGATCCGGGATTTCCCTCTTGCAGTACTTTAGCCGGATATCTGCCGCTATGTCGTACCCTAACCCAATCGAACCGATTGCCGTCTCGGCAGCTTTCGATGGCAGGCCCTTAAGCGCCATTCTTGGACTTCAGAGAGCAAATCAAGAATGTAATTTTACTAAACTTCTCGGTGCATGAGCCTAGAAGTATCCAACATTCACAAAAATCATGTGCCCGTCTTCAAAAAAAAAAAAAAATCGAGATCAGTGTTCAAATACCTTCTATCAAGAAGAACAAATTCAATTTTTCTACCGATATTATTGAGATCAGTCGCAAGAACCCTACTTTTCTGAAATTTTCCCAAAGCGTCAGCTCAAATCTTTAAGCAAGTATTAAATCTCCATCTTTGGAGATGGAAAAGAATAAAGAAAATAAAAGATTTACCAAATCTTCAACTAACCAAAGATCTCGCAATCAGTTGGTTAACCAAACCTTCTAAGACTCAGCTACGATCCATCAAAGAACGCCTACTAAATCCCAGCTCGGGTAGCTTGAAACTAATCTCTTAGAGCACTAGATCTTCTAAAGATCTTCTACTAAGCTGCTCAAAACCCTAGATTTCCTGCCTTCGCTTCTCCGAAGTTTCGCAGCCGAACCTTTTTCGCTACGCCTTTACCCTGTCTTTTATTCTATCGAAAGAATAATGACGTACGGCGGCACTGTTGACTTCGACGCCGCGTGATTTTTTTATGTACGTCTCTAGAAAATAAATATATTTTTTTATTAATTAAATGAAGCAGGTGATGGTAATTTGGCGCTCCATATCATCGCATCATTATAGAAACGAACGGCTCCTGATACACGGTATGCGCAGCCATATGATCGCATCCAGTGTTTCACGTAATAATTTCTTTTCTTTTTTTTTTTTTTTTTTTGTAAGTACAACGGTGCCCCATACACATTGAAAGTAGGTGCAGCCAACAAAATCCAAAAAAAAAAAAGATTGACAATAGAAGATAACTCATCAATAAAATCACACTCTATCAAAAGTCTGACATGTGGTAGAACAATGTCATCCCGCCAGCAGCGCTGCACCGACTCTGAATCCACTCGATCATCGTAGCCGAGTCTTCCTCGAAGAGGATATGGTCTGCACCTAGAACAAACCTCACATAGATGATGCCCTTCTATAGCTCGGTACTGATGAGAGAAGTATCTAAGATCTGCCGATCTCCAACTGCCATCAGTCTGACACCGTGGTCTTTAAAAATAAATCCCAGTTATCATTCATTTTAATTAGTTCTAGCTTTTTTTATTTTTATAAAATAAAAGATTAATTTCTATGCGGTTCTACTACCTTTCCGTTTGACACAACTAAATAAACATTCAATATTGGTGATAATTATTAAGCATCGTGGAGTTCCACTTTTTCCCTAAAAACTACAATCAAATTGAAAAAAAAAAATCACCATTAAAATACTATTATACTGAGATAATTTGGTTCTACGATATTGTTTTTCAAAAATATTATAACATGAAACAAGCGTTATCTCACCATTAAAATAGAATCCCTGTCTACTTAATTGTGATGCTCCTGAACGCATTTGGATGTTCGAAAAATCATGATATTTTATATTTTCAAAACTTTCTGATCATGTTTTCTGTAATATGAAATAATTAGTTGTATAATAAAATTTATACCTTACTTCAAAATCATATTCTTTGCTTGTTTTTGACTTCAAATGAATCAATTTTTTTTTTTAAAGTATAACAAGCAAACATCATCTAAAAATTATTAATTTATTGAATGATTCTGCACCTGTTGAGTCCAACCTCACATGTTTCTTACTCCATGTGAATGGATCTAAAAGAATTGTCCAATAAAAACAGCTTTGAAAGATGCTCAAAGTTTGTGACTGCCGAAAGCGCAGAGCTATTTCCTCCAAATGAAAGTAGCATTGAAAGCCCTCTTGATGGTGTAAAGGCAATTCATGGATTTTTTTATTTTTTTTTTTTTTTTGCTGAAACAGGCAATTCATGGATTGGAAAATATAGTGTGGATACAAAACCCAGTCAAACCAATCATTGTCATCACATCAAGGCATCCCACAACCATCCCTTTCAATCCTAGCAAGAGGACTGCAGAGTCCTGTCTAACCTAAGATTTGGGCACCCAATGTCACCCATTAATTGGTGGGCTTGTCTGAGTCATTCAAATTTCTCTGCCTTTTCTCAATTTTGGCTGTCCTTTTTTTTATTTTTTTTTTTAAACACAACGACGGTTCACATTCTAACAAATAAAATTAGAAAACAACAAAAAAAAAAAAACCATGGTCAAACAGATACGGGTATACTTTCTTTTCATTTCAAAATTATCTTCTTGAAAAAGAATTGATTGCTGATTATTGACTAAGTTCAACTGAGACTATGTAGGCATCTAATGTGCACTAATTTCACACGCAATCTTCTTACCGAGTCCAAATTCATACTCTTTTTAGGCCCTCAATATCGCGCGTCACATATGTCAAGTTCCATGATCCAAAGTCGAATCATTAATTGGACCCACGCGTAAACTCCAAAGTGGGACCCATGTCTGTCCGGTCAACTTGCAACGTTCTGGTAGTGCCTTCTGCGTGGGGGTGGTTTCTTCCCCACTTCACATGTTCCCACTTCTCTCAGCGACCTATTCCCTTTGGAGACTTTTTGTTTTCTCAGAACAAATATATATATAAATATTTTTTTAAAAAGATCATAGATTTAAGTATATATTGCATAGAAAAATAATTATTGTATATTTGGTTGACGATAAAAAAAAAAGGCAAATATTTACTTTTCTAAAAAAATTAGGTAAAATATCCATTATACTTTTAATAAAAAAATATTTATAAATTTTTTTTAAGCTTATTTGTTAGACAATCATCCAGACGGTCTTGCTTGAATAATTGAAGACATTATCTTCATATAAAAAGACGCCCTAAATTTTGGAATTCTTCTTCTCTAGTAGATTATTTACTTTTTCTTCTGAAAACACTAGAAGTCGATGTTTTGCTGGAAAGAGGCACTGGAGAAAGTCTCTTCTTTACCCATTGCTGAAAAGCTTAAGGTGATCAGATTGGCTTTCTCTATCTCATAGTTGGAGGACGTAAGGATCTTGCCGTTGTTTAAGGATAGCTTTGGGAAGAGAGGGGGAACGAGTCAGCAAGCTAGCCGTCAATCATCCCACCATGTCGCAACTTCATCATCCCCTGAGTCACAGGCAGTCCTACGACAGGATTGGAAAATGAAGCCAGTTGTACGAGTCTGCCCTTCCAGCAAAGAAGCCACTTTAGAAAAAAATCGTCCCTGGTGAAGAGAAAGAAGAAAGAAGAAGGTGAAGGATGACGTTAAATTAAAAGAAAGAACAAATTTTAAAAAAATTAATTTTTAAGTATATGATACCTTAAAAAATGATTATCATATATTTGATTGACAATAGAAAAATGGCAAGCATTTACTTTTCTAAGAAAACGATATAAAATACCCATCAAATTTTTAATTAAAAAAATTATTTTAATTCACAATCGATTGAAATTGGATTTTTTTTATAAAAAGTATAAAAATCTAATTTTTATAGAAAATATACTCCAACCAAGCAATTTTTTATTTTTTTATTGATCACATTTTTTTTCCTCCCTTTGCAAAATATTTCTGATCCGAGTCCACCGGAAAGCATTCTGTCTCATCTCAATCGCTCAAGATTCCAAAATACGACAATCCTTGACCACTGTTTTTCTGAACTCAATTACAGGTGATCCCAGCTCCATGTTCAAGTCGTCAAAAGAGGATTCCAATCGCATGTACCGGTTTCCAATTCGCTCATCACTACGTACGTCAATTGCTATTACATCTAAGATTCATCAAAAATCTTTGGGAACATCGTACGGCACAAAGATCTGTTCGTATCGAACTCCGTGATTTGTGCATACGCTCATCATGGGCATGGGAGGGAATGGAATCAATGTCTACGAGCAAATTAGATCTTCTGGAATGAAACCCAAAGATGCCAACTTTTTTTTTTTTGTTTTTCCAGCACTTCTCTCTCCTCTCTTCCTGTAGCCGTGCAGGTTTTGATCTCAGAAGCATGTTACCAGTTAAAATTAGAAGAGCGTGGGATCCAGTTGATACAAATTACGCCAGGCTTTTCATATGATCCGACAGAGCTGAGTTACTCCCTCAATTGGGTATTTATATGTATCAACCTTACGGGGCTTCTCTTCTTTTAGTCTTGCTAGTTTTATTGGGATTTATATCCCAATTTTATTTTTTTGTATCCACTTCCATGATTTAAAGAGCTAAAATAGTGATAATCTAACTCCGATTTTAGTTTTTCTTTCTTATGTTTTTTTAACTTTTACCGGTGTATTCTTTTCTTTTTTTTTGAATCTCTAAGATTAAGAGTTTTTTTTTAAAAAAAAAATGGTGCTTTCCTTTTTCCGTTGTTTCCCGTTTGGTTTAACTCTAAATTGTGATATTTTTTTAAAAAAATCAGAACGTTTTTTTAGGTTGATTTAGTAGTTTATGACAAAACTGCTTTTTCTCTTGTTTTTTCGGGCAAGATTAAATTCAGTTAAAAAGCTTCTACTATGTGATTTTTAATGTAAAAATTTAAAATATTATTTTGCTCTATAGGGGAGCATGTTTTGCTCTATTAATTTTTAATATATATTTTAATTTATGTAAATCAATATCAATAGGATAGATTCTTGATTTAAACATTTTTTTATTTATTTTAGCATGCTAGGAAAACTATCCAATTTTATGTTCACGTGATATATATACTAAAACTACCAAGATTTATAATTTCCCATCTATAGATATTTTCAATAGTATGGACTATGATTAATAGTGTGGATCTACAATTTGGATATCCATTGTTGATTTTGAAATACTTCTTCTCTGGATATCAAAGTACTCTTAATGTTCAAGTTTTAAATTCAATTTAATCCATAATAGTATTATTTTTTATTCAACAAATAATTATTATTAACAGAGTTTTATTGGAGGATCAAATGCTGATATAACAAATTTTGAAGAAGACGAACTTTCACTGAATCTGAGCGTGTCATTGAAGTATATGTGAAAAAAAACTTGAGTTGCGTACATGAATGTGGAGACAAAAAAAGGTAAAACCAAGTTAAAACAGCAATCTTCTTGCATGAAGTTTTAACCAAGATCTTTCTATATCTTGTTTATCTATAAGACTGTCTTCCAAGATTCCAATTATTATGTTAAATAAGTTGTTTTTTGCCAAAAAAAAACAACTTATTTGTTTTGTAGTTTTGCTACATAACTATCACTTGATAGTCTTTCAAAATTATCTATTATTTGGATGTTACTAAAAGGAATCAAAAATTCAACACCCATAAAAACACATATGTAACACTTATACATTCCTTTTTGATATGCCACCATCACTCCTACCAAATACCAACATAAAAAATCTTCACTTTGTTCTGATTTCCTCTTAATATGGCAATCTTTGCTCTGCAATTGTGTGCCTATCTTCTAAAGGCTCATGTTCCAAGTAAAGGTTTCCAAGTGCTTTTAGTATAAGACCATAGAAAAACAACCCTGATACAGGCAGGATCAACAGCAGAGTCCAAGTCCAGGGTAATATGTACGGCAAAAATCCAAGGTAATCCAATACTTTCTAACAGAATTGAACAGTAGGGAGACATGGGAAGAGAAAATGAGCACTGCATCCATCGCTGGCACCCAATATGACCAGCACTCTCGAATACCAAAGCAAACACTTCAGCATCAGCAATTAGAGAACATAGACAGGGAAAAGATACCAGGGAAGACCAGAAACTGAGTTATATATATATATCAACCGAGCAGCATTTCATACATACACACAGCAAAGGACTTGAACCGACAGCCAATCCATTTCGTCAGCTACTTACCCTCTCTCTCTCTCTCTCTCCCTCTCTCTCTCCACAGCCAGCTTCTTGGCCAATGCCAGCAGCCAAATCAGAGGGCTGACTCTGAATTTCTAACTATCACAAAACCAACTTTTATTTGCTGGACCAAGTTCCACAGCTATATCATATCATACTTTGTTTTCAAGATAGTGGTAAAAGCTACATTCACCCATTTTTCCCTAATACATTTACATTTCTGCCAAGCACCGTCATGCAACATCCCCTCCTGGTTCTTCGGCAAAAAATGCTTGAGAAGAATCTCTGTCTGACAACTCCGTGCCAAAATATTTAGCCAACAAAGATTGCTTCGTTGCTTACAGGTAGATTTACGTCTTCAAATTTCAAACGGATAATCACAACCACTGTCATTTAGCTACTATCTACTGGGAGAACTTTACAATTACACCTGAGCAACCCATATTTCCCTCCAATTCATAGAGCATAAACTGCATGCTGCTCTTGTTTCGACTGGAGCTTTGATTTCTAATGGGAACAATTTAGCAATGGCATACTTCAACACCATGTACAGAACAGGCTTTCCTGTTATGGCACCTTACGAGATCAAAAAATTGATGAAGACTGATTGTCAAAACCAAAATGCTTCCGCAGTCTGGTAAAACCTGTGCCAGAGTATATCTGCAGTTATGATAGAGGTGAGACTACTTTAATCAGTGAGCAAATAAAATATAATAGCACAAAACAAGAACGAACTGGTTTGCGAACCAAAAGGTTTGTAACAAAAATGTAATGAAATGAAATGAAAAATGCACATGAACTCAATTTTTTTTGAATAAACTGCCCAACCAATCTCCAAGAAATTGGAGGCTATTGATGAAAAGAAACACGGTTGAATGACTAGGAGGAACAACGAATTTTGGCGACTTCACACATTAAGGCATATGAGGAACCTGATGTAACAGATAAAAACATGGCATATAACTCGTTTTGCTTAAACTGTGCATGAATACAGCTTCAAATAATCAACAATTTTTTGTATCACGCAAACTCTCTCTAAGTTACATTATATGAATCAGGAATCTATGTTACAAGAGACAAATACAATATATACATAATTGCAGCAGAATGAAAATACATTAACAGCCTTTCATTTAGCAGAAACATCTAACACAAACTCACATGCTTGACAGACAAGGATTCTAAAGCCAACCCTAGATAGTTGAGACAAGGCTACCAAAGCACTTGTACATCAAACACAAAGCAGACCCATATTGTAGTAGAAAATAATCCAAATTATGCAACTGATTTATCAATCACTGCCATCTTCCTTTCTTGCAGATTTCACAAGCTAAGATATGGCATAAAAAAGAAAGAGAAAATAAGTTCAACAAGATCAACTAAGTTCCTACATCATCTAACTTTGCTGTGTTAAGCTCTTTGCATCCGAGTATATAAGTAGATGCATCACGACAGAAAATTTGTACAAAAAGATGTCTGGATGAATTGGAAAAAAAAAAGCTGACAAATATAGATCTGAAAAATGACAATATTTTCGAATGCAAAAAATTGAAAAGTATGGAATTTAAATGGCTCACAAAATGGATAGAAGTGCTATTAAGTTTTCACTAATGAGGGAACTACTTGAGGGATATACATGTATATTTGCAGGAGTGCATGTGTGTGCAATGCATGTGTAGTGCGTCACCATAAACATGTTATTCTGCAGGAAATGCTAGAAATATTTGACTTAATCTAACAAAGATAGACAAGGAGCCTCTTCAGTTTAATATAATTCTTAATGCAAGCACGAAAAAGTAATTACCCTCAAAGAAGGGCCCATGAAACTGATTAAATAACTGAGATAATGCTTGGCAATACTGTTTACCATGTCAAGCAATAGCAGAATTGGAAAAGGTTATCCCATGGCACTTCATGGATCTCCACCCTCCAAGAAGTCCATCTCCAATCCCCCTATCTTTCTTCCTGATGGCCCAGCTGGATCAGGAGTAATGTGAGGGAAGGCAAACCAAGACCAAAACCAAAAAAGAGAAGGGATGAAAGATAAGAGTGGCTTCAGACATGTGTATCAAGCCAACCAAATCCCTCCTCTCTCTCTCTCTCTCCACCCAAAACAAAATTACTGTCCCCAACTTCCCAAATTGCCCCTCTGCAGGCCAGGAAACTCTCCACCTCCCTTCCATCAAGGGGGAAGACTCGTATCCAGCTCCTGTTCCCGTTTTATGTGGGGCCTTTGCTTCCTTTTGGTTATGGTCAGACACAGAAAACAGGGCAAGGAACCTCCCCCCCCCCCCCCCCCCCTCTCTTCTGTGGTTATCTTTTTGCTGCCTCCCGGAGGCCTTTCTTTGGGTCGAGGCCTTAGGCGGCCGCCTCGGTCGCCTAAGCTTCGGGCTGGCCCTGAGTACACTCAGATTTAAGTTCATAATAGTAGATCAATCAACTCAGTAGGTGGTGGTTGCAGCTTACAAAAAAAGAGGTTATAAGAAATAAACTACTTATTGGAGCACTCCCATCTGAAATCCAGGATTAGCATGCAACTATGTTTCAGAACGACAAGAGCATTAGAAAATTGTTACTGCCCTTCCCACCCATGGTAACTTTCAACCAACAGAGGGGGTTAATAAAAAAAAAAATTCAGTGCGAAGGAATTTAGAATAAAAAATAGCTTACAATTCAATAGAAAATTTATGAAGCAGAGCCTGACTTTTGAACCCATACTTGTCTCTGCACATGAAGCAGTATGTTAGATACATATTGATGATAAAAGATAATGATGCAATGATGCATAAAAGTAACTATATCACAATCATGGGACACCTCATGGGAACCATAGCCAGAAGAACCCCTCTTGGAATGTTTCACCTCAGATATACTCAAAGAGCTCTCTGCATCCTTCGAAGCACGTGCTGGTCCTCGGCGGCCAACATGCCTATGTGAACCTAGATATTCATCAAGCAATTATCAAAAGTTCTGACCAACAAATGCAGAAGAGGGAGGGAACATCAGAATTAGTTCACAATGAAGTAGCAGGGCCTTACCATTTTCTACTATAGAAAGACCGACACGTGCACCTCCATGACTTTTCATTTCTTCGGTTCTGCTTGCACTAGGTGTATCAGATTTTCTCTCCCCTTGACCTATTGGCATGTCATGGGCATTCCAAACCACCACATTATCATCTGCTACTTTAATACCAGCTGTTTGTTGAGACATAGAGACATTTTCTAAAGAATCCACCAAAATTTGTGCAGCTTCAGAAGATGAAGAAAGAGTTCCATCATTTGATTGAGATCTGTCCGAGCGATGAAGGGGAGCCCAAACACCACGATCAGGTCTATCTTTATTCCTAGTACGCTTTTCATGCTTGTCACTAATGGATACAGAACCATGCTTGTAGCTCATAGCAACCATATCATCTATATATCTTTTGTCACCACTATCAGAAATAGATGCAGGTGAAGAGCTACTAGAGACACGATCCTTTGAAATTGAGCGTGCGCTGGGAGGCCGAGCTGGGCGCTTGTCCTTCTCCAAGTTTGTTGTATGCATATGCTGCTCGGGCTGGGAGGAAGCCATATATGACTGACCCCCTTCATTAGAAAGTATGGTTCTAATAATTCTCCCACTAGCCTCAAGTCGCTGGTTCTGTTTAGAAGTCGAGGTAGGTGAGCTTCTTACTGTAGTTCTTACATTCTGCTGCTGCACTAAGCCACCAGATGCCTGTCCAAAGATGTAATAACCAAGGAAGTGACAATAATTACAAGATTTAAAGAGACCAACACCAAACAGTTTTCAGAAAATGCAATCAGTTGCTTACATGAGAACCTTCTCTCTCCTTTCCTTTCAAAAGCACAATTTTGCTCTTCCCAGCTTCAACAGCTCTAGAGGTTAATCCATTCAAGACAGTTACTGGAAAATCTAGCAAACAGCTAAGAATCAGTTTATGCTGTACTACATGAAATAGAAGCACATTTGATCTAGTGATCTACATAATGCACAAAACTTGATAACTGACAGCGGTGGATGAAAGGATATTCCTTGAATAAAAACCCAACAAATATATTTCATATACAGCCATGGTATTCAGATAACCACATCATCAGACTGATAACCCAAGACAGTATTGAAATGCATATACACCCACAGACAGAAAGGAAGCATAAAAACATTTAAAAATTATATATAGCAAGAAAAGAATGCTTGTAGCACCAGCCAATGCCAAAACAACAACAAAGGTGCACAAAAGCATGAAGTCAACAGTCGGAAGATCCATAGCTTGTCAACCTTTCTTCCTGTCTCCATGTATGTAGTTTCAAGAAAATGTGAGCTATCTGATCCCTCAAAGACATGACTTTTTGCCGCTATCAGGTTTTAGGGACATCTATCATCACAGAAACTAGATATGGAAGATAGTGCCTAAACAGAGGAAAGATAGGCTGCTCGGCTCCATAGTGAAAAGTCAACCATTACGGTTCCTTTCTTTTTAAGCAAAGATTAGGACATATGAATTTAAACTTGGTAGAAAAATTTGTAATACAACAAATACTGCAGTAGGTACGGGTGAACATGAATCAAATAATATCCATCTGGATTCATTAACATATCCAAATCTAACTAGACAAAAACACAAGTTTTATCATCCATTGACAACCGTATTTGTATTTGTGTTTGTATCCAATGAAAGTGGATACCAATATCAAGATATTCAACTAACTGATTTGTATTTAACCCATTAACAGCCCTGCTTCTTAATCTCGTATGGCTCTTATAAATTACAGAGTGGATTTAATAAGTGACAGCATTTATACTCTGCAATTTTCTTTCCACACAATTTGACCACTAAGTGGACAAGTTGCATCTCGGATTACTAAAAGAAAGCCTTAAAACCCAAATTGTGTATCTCGGAAGAGTTTAATAAGGTATACTAAATGGGCCAGTAGATGCACTAACCATATTGTGGTTCTCTGAGCAATCATAAATTGTGTAACTCAGAAGTTTATTAAGGTCTACCAAATGGATGACACGATTTGCTGGACACGGTTACCACTTTGTGGTTCTTTGTACAAATATAGTAAAGAACCCTGTTCAAGAAATTGTTCTTGTCTATACTCCAATGACACAAAGTGCGATGATTCAGTTCTAGTTGGTTCCTGCAAACCTAGCAGTAACCCCTGTTATCCGGCATTTGAAATACCATACTTAAAGGTTAGTTATAAAATATGTTCAAGTAATGAAATTTAGATAGAGCGTACCAAATTCATCTTCTAATGCTTCTGCACCACTTGCAGAAGCTACAGCAATAGATTTATCTGGAAGCTGCTGCTCTTCTCTCCTCGGCATTAAAATGTATGTTGCTTTGTCTTTGGCACTTCCGTTCTTTCTACTATCCCTTAATACATACTGCATACAGAAAAGCAGGTGACGCCAACATGTATAATTGCTATGCAAGCATGTAAGGAAGTTAGAAACCAAAGGTGCAGGATGGCACGACAATACCCCACAAAGAAAAAGGAGCTGTGTCGAGAAGTAGGACTGAAATATAGTTGAAGTTAGGAAATTTGCAACTCTGGCAGAAGACCCATCAAAATGCCATGGATTTAATTTAGGCAAAAATAGATCAGAATCCCATGGATTATCAACTGCTAATAAAATCTCCCCCCCCCCCCCCAAAAAAAAAAAAAAAGACTGCACACAGTCACGCGCTTGCAAACTCGCACATGCACAAACATTCATGCACATCAAGAAAACATCCACAAAGGAGAACCTAAACAAATAAATAAGACATACCATTGAAGTGGACAATCTTCGCTTCTCTGAACCCCGTTTAATAACTCCAATAGCTCTTTTGCTAAGTTTTCCATAACCAGCTAATCTCTGCAGTATATCATAATTAAGAATATGCCCAACAATCATGGAAAAAAAAGGAATACCATTGAAGTCATACCATTGAAGTCACATTGTGGACTAAACATGGAAGACAGCATCAATCATTAGAAAAAAAAGGAATGATTAAGGAAAAAGGATAACAAAACTAGATCGCAACAAATATTATATACATTGAAGTCACCAGTGTGGACTAAACATGGAGAACAACACCAACGACATGAGCATGGACTGAAACATAAGAAAATTGAAGGACCTAAAAAAATGAACTCTACAGACGGAATTCATAAGGAAATTGTCTTGCCTAGGTAAATAAGAAAAAGCTGACTAAGAATAAAGCAGATATACAACTACAAATTACCTTTCAATCAAAAGAGATCAAAGTTCAGGAATTCAAAAAATCATGCGTATGCCAATTATCTAGATTTTGTTTCAACTTCTTTTGTATAATTGTACGTGCCAACTAAGTAAGAATTCATCATAAGGTACAGAAAACTGGTTGAATCATCATTAAAAGCTCAAGAGCCATCAAGTATCTCAAGTAAATAGAAAATCAATAACAACAATTATGAAAGGCAATATGAGTAACAGCAACGAATATATGTACCATAACAAATAAATACTTTAAGCGGCTACAAAATTCTGGATATAATAATATCCATTTCAGTTATCTCAACCTTGTCATCAGATAATCTATTCCAAATTCCATCAACAACTTAATGGTCGGACAATACACATTTTTTTTATTTTAAAAAGGGCGTAAAAAAACAAAATCTTATAACAGTACCAGATTAGATTAATATCACTTAACCTAATATGCGTCATAGTTTCTGTATATTTAAAATTAAATTAAAACTTCATTATAGCTTCAATCTCCAACATTTCCCTCCAAAAGATTGACTAATTTGAACTTTTCCAGACCAAAAGAACTCAAAATTCCAACTTCATTACTGTCATCCTATTTTCAATTTACAACAAACAGATACTATATTTGTTTTGGGCGGAATGGATCTCAAGTCTCATAAGTCATAACTCTTATCACCAGAGTGACAATTAAAAAACGCTAATTTTATAAGAATTGACTATTCTATAGTAGAATAGATACATAGATAGACCTTTAAAAATCTGAAGCAAGTAGAATGACTGAATACAGAAGAAGCGTGACAGAGCATCTCAGGGAAGTGATCAAAAATATCGGTGCATCTTTTGCAGTTTTGCATAAAAAGGTGTTATAATTTAGCACTAAGAAAAGGCATTATAGGCTTAAGATGCCAAGAAATAAAAAAAATGATATAGAATTCAAATTGGCTAGATGTAGGCATAACCGATCAAAATAACTTACACAGGAAAAAAAAAACTTACCCAGTACACTGCCTATTTCAAACATTAATAATTAAAGCTTATTAATAATCAAGTCCTAATGTTCCAAACTCTACATTTAATGAAAAAGGAAAATGACATCGATAAAGTTAGAGACTTCCCATCCAAGATCAAAAGTTCAAAAATAAGATAGATGCTAGAGCAATCATGGTATAAATATAGAATTCGGTATAGGCCCCCTCTTCAAAAAGGGGAAAAAATCACATTTCTGCTCTTTTTGTTCTCCTAGAACTAGAAATGCCTAGAGCTCCCAAATTTCATATTCCATAGCCCCAAGGTATCCTTTGGGAAAAGGCTGCACCTTTCCTAGATGGATCCAAGTCTGGCCCATCCACTCATGTGCCAGGCATCTTACTGCTGACCAATGATGCCTGACACATTCTCCTCGACTTTGAAGAGATTCACCAAAACATTATTAGACAATAATCCTTAATAAAAAAAATTTAAAAATAATACTGCCCAAGAAATGATTTAGTAAGAAAATTAACCTGTTCATCCAACTAGTTAATCCCAGTGAAAGCTTCTAAGAGATCCCTCCTGAATAAAATGAGAGAGCTAGATTCTCCTTTCACTTGTAGAAATGATAATCTAAGCCATCCAAAATGATTTAACACTTGGATTTGTCATGAAAATGCAAGCTTCCCTATTTAGAAATAAAAACAATGTCATATTTGATCTGACGTAGTGGCATGTAGTAGATCCAGAACCAGAAACTAGCTTCCTCCAGTTACTATGCAAATCATCCAAAAAAAATATGATCATGCATGACGGACAAAATGATCCAAAACCAAACACCAACAAAAACTAGCCAATATGAATGAGAGCTATGGAAAGCAAGCCTTGTTACAATATTGTGCCTTCGAAACAAAACAAAAAGGTACAGCAAGTCTACACAATTTACAAGATACCTGAGCACCATTCTTGGCAGCTAATTTTTGCCGAACAAAATTCATCAAAGGTGTGACTATGGGCGTCTCCTTTTGAGCACCTTGAGAATAGGAAGTGAACATGTCAACACAAATACCTTCATAATTTTTAAATTTTATTACAGACTCTTGAATATGATATCTGATGACTCTAGTTTGACTTGAATTCGAAACCTAAATGTGCCTTGCACATATAAATGACAGAATTTACCTGCTCTTTCTGCTTCTTTTCTTTCCAACTGAATCTCAGCACTTGGAAGATGCTCAGGCTTTGAAAGATGCTCGAGAAACTCCAGATATTCAGGATCTAGTTATTCATCAAAGAACTGTTTGTGATTAAAACAGAGAAAGCTAACATATATGAGCCAGAGCATGTCAAGCTTAACAAGTACATGCAGAATCAAAATAGAGAAGAAAAAAAAATACATACCCTTGGATATAGTCCCTTCACGACCATCCTTCTTGGATGATGGCTTTGGAACATGTTGCGAAGGTGCATATTCTACAAGCACCTTAAACTGAGCACCTGGCAAAAGAATGATGAAATTGCTATTCATGTGATTACAATTTTTTTAATCCTCTAGGAAACAAAAGGATAGTGAGAAATCAGGGATGCCAGAAACCCTAGACAGGCAAATAGTTGAATTTCCCAAGGACAAGAATACTGGTATAAAAGCAAATGGCTGGTAAGATCAAAAGGCTCGACTACATGCTTCTCTTGATTAGCATATCAAACATGCAGACACATATGCGTGCACACAAAAACATGAGCATACAAGTACACACACTAGCAAGTATATGCACCGATGCACACATGTATGCACATATGCTTACAGAAAAGATGCAAATTTACTGGAGTCACAATTGTACATGTTATAAAAGCATACATATAAGAATGTAGTTAGCTGCAGCTAATCTCTCAGCCAGAAAAGTGGATCAAATATTCTATTAGCCAGTTTGCTATATGAACAAGCTTTCACTTCTTAGCATTACAGAAGTTTATAGACTTCCATTAATACAAAATGAAATAAAATAAGAAAGAATTGTATTTATTTACCCTTCTCATTGACAAAGATGTGTCCATCAAAGAACTCAGCAAACTCAACCACAACTTCTGGTCGTTTGAAATTGAGGTAGGCTCGAGAATATCTCTGATTTTTGTGACTGCAGAAAACATTCAAACTGTGTTTCTTGAGTAACAAAAATAAACTTATCATTGCATCAATAGTCTGTGTTACATCATAAAAAATATAAAAATCATAAACTTAATCCTATTTGTGCAGTGATTTTCTTTGCTCATCATTTATTGTATTAAGATGCTAAACTTTTAACAAAGCAAATAAAGATATTTAGAGCAACCAAACACCAAGAACGTGGGTATTGGAATCCAAAGTTAATTGCCAATTGAATCTTGAAGAATAGAAGTGAGAATAAAATAGAAAAAAGGAGCAACAAATAACAATCCAGGAGGCAGGGACGGTTTTCCCTTTTTTTTAGTTTTTGGAGGGGCGGGGGGGTATTGGTGATAAGAGTGACTTTGACCTCAACCAGAAATCATTTGATTAACATGCTCCAACTGATGACATAAATTAACGTTACGCTATCCATGCATATAAAAGAAAAGTGGATAGCTAACAAATTATCACAATCTACCTTAGAAGAACAGCTTGGTGTAACATTAGATGCTCTTTGTGAAGGGCCAAACAAATATTTAAGCAAAAAATGCTCCAAGAGGGTGATCTCGGGTTAAGATTCTTATTAATTGACCTCAAAATCTAGTAAACAATATTCTGATCCTTGAGCATGACCACAAAAAGATAAAATAAGGTTAACAACCTTAGATAGTTGGGAAAAGGTCAAATAGTTACAATCATGGTTATAAGGTATAGGCTGAGTGAACAAATATGGAAAGGTGAAGTCAGAATCTTATTGCCAGAACCACAAGCAAGTGCAAGGGCATCACACATGCAGATGCAAGAAAGTAGATATTCCCCCCCCCCCAAAAAAAAAAAAAAAACTTGAAATCAGCAAGCAAAAGAAGGTTTGAGTTTGATGGGTGTTTCCTGGGGGGCAGATAGAAGTTTTTGGCAACTGAGATCAGAAACAAAAACAAGCAACACAAAGATTGACATGGTGAGTCACATTAACTTAATGTCTGCACTCCTTACTAAAATAATTTGGTATATTGCTATTCTGACGACCAGACTATATATAATATGAGAGTCTAGCATGAAGCCAATTACAAGTGAAATCTCTGTATACACTCTCTACGTCATAAAACACACCCATATTGGACCTCTATATGGATAATGGTAGGCAAAAACAAAACAAAAGCAAAAAAAGCAATTAAACAATTATGAAAGCATCATGAATACATGTAAATAAAATAAAATAAAGGCAAAAAAGGACCTTAACTCAACAATTTTATCTACATCAAAAATCTTTCTTCTTGAATCAATCACAACCACCACACATGCCAAACATTTTTTAAAAAAATAGTTAAAAAGGAAAAAAATCCAGGAACAAGATATCTCAACTATCCTACCTAAATTCAAACATGTGAGAAACATGAGGATGGAATGGTATGGACATAAAAGCAAAGAAAAAAATTCTAGATGTAATGTATGAATAAAATGGTTACACCAACATGCAAGTGATATTCTCCCTTTACTGAAGTCTACTATTATCCAGGCATGTAAATCTTTCATTGTTAAACCATGAATCCCATGTACCCCCTTGACTACAACAAAACTAACATCTAAAATATTTACTTCCGCCAATCTCAAGTCATTGAAGAAAGTCACTCCAAAGTGAAACCCTAGCTAATCATTAGTTATTGCTTGCCACACTGGCAATATCATTTATAGAATAACACATGTGATCCAATCAATGGATTTTACAGCATGAGCACTAGAAATCTCACGGTTAACCTGCTTCTGAAAATCAGATGGCAGGGCTACTGAGCTTGACAATATCATACCGATATGGAATCTCTCTAAACTACCTCAAAGGCCTAATGAGTTTGCAGGATACCAGATATATACACACACATAGAAACAGAGGGTGAGAGCTAGATGTAGCAACACTCAAGATTCCAATCCGGTTTAGATTTGGTGATGGAGATCCCACAGCGATAATCCAAGTTGTTGGATGTGATCTAATATCTCTAAACTGCTTACATACCAAAATCTCGTGATTTGGAAATTCCTAGCTAATGCATTCAAAAAATTGGACATTCTAAATACCATTAAATTATTTATATATTTTTGGCCAAGTAAGCTAGAGGTCTCAAAATCATGTGACTTTTAGTACGGAAGCAGCTTAAATATAATAGATCACATCCAATGGCCAAAATCATCGATAAGGAAGCCACATTATGCAATATAGATCTGACCGGGTCTCAAGTGCAGCCAAGTCCAGCTATATGTATATCAAACTCACAAGTTCAGTTTTTGGGGCAATTCCAACAGGCTCTAATTACACACTTCCACATTAAGATTTACGTCAGAAACCCACTCACAAGTTCAGTTCTTGAGGCACACCCAAAACCCAAGGGGCTCTAATTATACACTTCCAAACTAAGATTTACGTCAAAAGCCCAAAATAGAACCGCTGCAATAGGGTCCACAAGCAACCATCGGTTTGCACCCCAAAACCCCAGTGTAGACGCCAAAAAAAAAAAGGATCTTTAAGAAGTCTCGATTCCACAACAAGCCAAGTTCCATGATAACAATCCAGAGACGAACAAAAACAGTAAATAGGACACCCTAATTCTGGTTTCCACGTTATGGTTCAATCCTTAGACCACCGCGGACCTTCAGGAAATATTAAAAAGAGCCAACGAAACCCTCACCTGGCCTTGCCGGGGCGAAAGCACAACCAATCGTAGCGGCCGGAGAACCTCTCGTCGATCTGCTCTATCAGCGCCGACTGCGAGATCGACGGCGGCAGATGCCGGAGCACGATCTTCGTCCGATCAAATGGGTCCTTCATGTGCGAAATCCCCAGCCCAGGAAGAAACCCTAGAAAATTCTTGCCCGAGTTACCAACTGAAACCTATGCGGATTGTGCGAGAATCCTTCGATGAATCACATATTTCCCCAGGAAAACCCCCGATCGCGCGATGGATTAGGGCTGCGATTGGGTTTTGCCCCCAATTAGGGTATCGATCTGAATCCCCGGGCGGAACAGTGTGAAATCCGGTGAAGAAACGCGAAGGGGTAAAGCCTTTGTGCCAACTAACCGAAGATGCCGTGGGAAGAAATTTTATTCCCGGATTATATAAGAAGTACCCGTGCGGATTGCCCTCCCCGGTGCATGTTAGCGTGAACGTCATGGATATTGTTCTGCTGAACCTCCGGAATGTTTTATGTGTGATGACGTGGAGCAGAAGAAGATTATGATGGAAGAGGCGGTGGAGCCCACCAAGTGATCTGGTTCTTGTTATTGGGTAATGGCTTTTGCTGTGGTGTGTTAGGAGGAATATCACATGCGAGTCATTGGACTTTGGAGATATCGATTTGCCGTTTGCTGGGGTGCACGTGAGGTCACCAGGGCACGAAGATGCAACGGTCTGATCGGGTCTGGATGAAAGATCTGGACCGTCTATCATGTTGGAAGCGAAGGACTTGAGCCGTGCGTGCGCTTGCAGATCCACGGGGATAGGGTATGGGATTTTGGCTACTGACTAGTCCTAAGTTATTAAAAGGGATGCATTGTGTCGTTGAGAGGACCGGGGCGAGATGACTGAGAGAGCATGGCTTCTTTTGGACTACTCATGTCTACCAGAAGGTGAACAGTACTGCTGATTGGGATAACTCCTATGCAGCTTATCATTCCGAAGATTTCTTCTGAAAAAACCACATCCCTACTCGTTCTTTTTATCCACTTTTTTTTGAGTTTATTAATTGCACCTACATCCGTCGTGTGAGGCACCGCAGTATATATATATAAAAAAGCATTGTTGAGTTGGATATTGACTATCCAAATGTCCACTAATTATCTATACCAATTGCCATAAAGGTTGATATTTAGAAAATATTGATTCTCTATTTTTGTTTATTATTTCATTTAATTTTTAATTTACATGATAAAATTATATTTTGGTAAATTGGTATAAAATTAGTTTGAGATAGAATTTAACTATTGAAGTTTCAAGAACACTTTTAAAAAGAAGTATCTCGTGCAAGTTATACACTAGTGTGGAGCTACTATAGTGTAAAAGACCTTTCTTTTACTTACCATTTTCTCCTATATTTTTTTTCTCTTTTATCAACTTATGAACTAGCAATACTTCCCTCTTTGTTGACTTTTCTAAACAAATCATTATTTGGATTCTAATAATCTATGCAATAATAGCTTGCTATTTTTTCTTTAGTTTGTATTCCTTTTTTCATATTTAAAACTATTTTATAATATAGTTTTTACCTGTGGCGATGATCTTGAAGTGGTTACATATATGGTTCAATTACAGATTCAATTTCACATTGCTAACAATTTCTTTTTTTAAAACAAAAAAATTGTTTCTCGAGATGCTGCATATATGGCTGCACTTTATTTTCTTATCTGCAGTATGAAGTAAATAAATTGTAAATCATTTTTTTAAATTATAAACATGTTATTTCAAAAACATATACACATGCAACTTTGTCTAATATATGCTGTGTGCGTGCGCTTAACTAACAAGATGAAATACATGTTGTTGCTGGAAATTGGACCCGGGGGCCACCGTGAAGCCGGGGAAGGAGGAGCTCCGCTGCTACAGGGGGCGGACGGCGGTGCGCCGGCCGGCTGCGTCCTCCACCGTGGGGCGTAGGTGCGTGCCCTGCAAGAAAAACCGGTGGCCGGGCTCCCCGGCGCCGGCCCTCCGATGCCTAAGTCAGAGGGGGCCAGTATGTGGAGAGAGCAGGGAAGAGAGTATGTGGAGAAGACACAGAGGATATTTGGATAAGATCCAGAAGATGAAGGGGATGATGTCATCAATTGTGTCTGTGCTTCCTTCCACCCAGTCCAGGAGGGTTCAGTTTCGAGGGGGTTTTTTTTGTTGGGGTTCCTCCTTTTTCCCCCCAGGTTTTCTTTTATAGAAGGATTTTTGTTACCTGGGAGGTGACAGGAGGTTTGTCCTGTTTTGTAATAATTGGGCACGATTTGGCCCATTAATGGCGTAATGGCGAACGGGACCGAATCAGACCGGAACCAGGGAGTTGTCACGGTCGATCGGGCCTGTTGGAGTTGTTGAACCGCCGGCCGTGGTGGGCCTGGGGTCCGTGGATGGTAAGTGCATTTATTACCGAATGAACCGGCGGTCAGGTAGAGCCATACGCTCTGATGGTTCAGTGATCCGGAGATCGTCTTGGGCCGTGTTCATTAAATGACTGAGTGCATCGGAGACTTGAGGGAGTCTCATGCATTAATGGCGGGTCGTGCCGAATGCCTGCGGAGATCTTATGCCTTGACGGCTTGGAGATAGCGGCAGGTTGCAAGCTGTAGAAGTTGTCAAGTCCCTTGGACTTTAGGCGGAGGTTGAACATTTAGTTAAGGCATCGGCTCGGCAGGGGTGCCGAGCCGAGCTGGTCGCCCAATGGGGCGCCCTGTGGCGGGGCTGCTTGAGTACTCCTGGTCGGCGCCCTTCAGGCGAGCACCTTCTAACAGAGCGCCTCTATTTGGCGCTTTGTCTTTGGTCGGCACTTTCTAGTTCGAGCGCTTCTCTGATCGGCGTTCTCTGGTCGGCTCTTTTTAGCCGAGCATCCCTACTTTGATTATTTTGGCTGGGCGCCTCTTCTTGGCGCTCTCTCTGGTCGGCGCCCCTTAGTCGAGCACCTCCCTGGTCGGCACCCTTTGGCCGAGCAACTCTCTGGTCGGCGCTCTTTGGTCGAGCCCCTCCGTGGCGGTATTGCTTGGGGTTTTTCCCCCAACACATGTACTCGCATGTGTTGCATGAGGTGACCAGTTATTGTGTGTATGATCCACATTTAATTCTTTTCAAAACTAAAAATAAGAGCATTTTACATATCCATTCAATATTTATATATATGCTTTTTTGAATTATCCATATGGAAATATAACAAATTAGATGCACAATTTTTGAATTATTATAATACACGACTAGCAAAATGATTGAAAAGAGATAAATTAGATTTACCTTATAGGAGAATAAGATTACGTGATTTGGAAGAAATTTGGGTGGATAACTCATATCAGTCTAATGTGAATATACCCAAAAAGGTCAGAAAATAACAAGTCTCAAAGGCTTTAGATAACTTCCTCTCATCAGTTCAGAAAACTACCCAATGCGATTCCCCACAAATATAGCCACTAGGTTTGCCATTTTCAGGCAAACTTATTCAAAATAAAAAATAAAAAAATTGATGAGAGTTTTATAAACGGATTACCTAAGACTAATTTAATTATGAACAATTTAGGTTTCACCCAGAGCTTGATCACCATGGGCTGGATGAAACTTTAGAACCCAATCCAAATGCACACTGCTATAGTGGAACATAGGTTAATTAAAGTTTTTTTTAGATGATTAGCTGCTTGGATAATGTTTCCAAAAAGCTGAAGTAATATAGAAGTAAGTCTGCCGAATTAGGGAGATTGTTCACTTTCTTTGAGAAAATTTTTTTGCTTTCCTTCTCTAGATTCTTCCAAACAACTGATAAAAAGGATAACAAAATACGTTGAAATGTAAGGTGGAAAATGCATGCTTAGGTATTATCAAGTTTCCTTCTATGTTTTGCTTTGTTTTTACATAATTTTGAAACCCCTGCCCTTGATCCTATTTTATCCACACATATTCACACTAATAAGTGATTTTTTTTTTATCCCCTGCCCTTGATCCTATTTTATCCACACATATTCGCACTAATAAGTGATTTTTTTAATAAAAAAATGGGATAGTAATTTGCATATGTGTCCATATAAAATCTATGAGTGGGTTATGAATTTATTCTTTTGCTAACCTAATAAATAGGTTGCATGCAGCTTGAGATATTTTTTTTGTTGATTTGATTAAACTTCAACCGGATTCAATAATACAGTGGGGCATGAACTAATCAAAAGTTATTTTGGATGATTCCAAAGATTGCGCAGCAGTTAAGGTATATTTGATTACTTGGATTTTTTTTTCTCCAAAAAGCTAAGATAACATAGGAGTAGGTCTTTCAAAACTAGGGGATCTTTGCCTTTATATAAAGAATCCTTCTCTATTCTCTCTTTCAGAGTTTTACAAGAACCACACATACCCTCTAATAGATGATATTAAAAAGAAAATAAAATACATTGAAAAGTAAGGTGGAGCAATATATGTTTATGCATCATCAAGTTTCCTTCTGTTTTTTTCTTTGTTTTATAATAGAATCTTGATTCTCATATTCTTGTTCCTATTTTATTTAAAAAATAATTAGTAATCAAATTTTTTTAACTATAATTTTGTATTTGAGTATGCACCTTCATCAATAAAAGAGCTAGCCATGAGCTTAGTTTTTGTTAAGCTTATTATAAGTGAGGTACATATAAATTGAGATTTTTCTTTCTATTTTTGTAGATCTAATTCAATTTTGACCATTCTCATCTTTTAACAAAGATGAGAAAAAATATCCATCCTCACCGACTTTATTCTCAATTCGCAAACACGAACTTCTCAATAGAGGTGATTAGGAGTAATTCAAAAAAACCAAATGGCTTGCATCTATCACTTTGCTCAATTAAATAGCACAGTTTATGATACCAATCGAACAGGAGTAATACGAATACACTATGCTGGCTGAGTGACTTGTCCAATAATATAATCTAATTGAACAATAAAAATACAATGCAAACAAGTAATTTTTCTACTTGCATTTTTGAGTTACTATAGCATTTTTGTTTTGAAAAATATTATTTTCCATCGGAACATAAATAAGAATCACCACACAACACTTCGTAAGATCATCCATTGTTAAATTATCACTAATTACTGCATAAGAAAATAATATCATTACTTAATCATGTCACTATTTGCAAAAAAAAAAAAGCAAGTCTTTTGAGCTGCCATCAAGTTATTATGACTTGCAATGTTACAAAACCCTCAGCAAAATCCTCCCACACTCATCAAGAGAACATTCGTGTAGGTATCCGATATCATCCGTGCCGCAGGAGTCGCACCACGTGCTGTGGCATCGAGCCGACGATCCGCGGAGACCGACACTCACAGCCGTTCGATCTCATCACAACGGTCCGTGTCCACGAGCGCACAGTCCGGAGCTCATCCACCGTTCAAACCCGGCATCCCACTAGGGGCATTCTACTAAATGGCCGAAATCCGTGGTTTTTCCTGTAATTTTAGATTGCACAGTGTAATTTATACACCACTCCACTGCCTGAAGAGTTGTATCGTTTCTCCGCTCCTTCCCTCGATCGCTTCTCGCGGCTCTCGCCCGCCCCCAACCCTCTCCTCTCTCTTCGAAATCTAGGGTTTTTGGCATCGGTTTTCGGCCCGGTGACGATCGAAGTAAGTCTTTTATTCTTCTTTTCCAGGTATTTGATTCGCTGCACAGTCGATGTACCATTGACTGCTCGTTTTCCCGTCTCATTTTGGTGTAATGTGCTTCCCTATCTCCTCGATTTCTAGCTAGGGTTCCTTTTGTTTGAGTTTTTCTGGAGTTGAATGCTCCAGTTTAGATTTCACGATCATTTCTGTGGGGGTTTTTGTTTAGTTTTCTCCGCGAAATAATTCTAGGTCTGCTCAACTTTTGGTTTATTTAAGGGGTTTTCTTTTATTTCGAAGCGTTTAGATAAGATAGAAACAGATCTTGGACTTGTAGTGGTTGCCAGAACATGGTTTTTTCGTCAGAAAACAACTGTAATGTTGATTCTTAAACTTTTGGTCGGGGAAATAAACAAACTGATGCCCTCTTAACATGTGGGCTGGAAAAATATGGTACTTCGTTTGATGTCAATTTGGTAACATTCGTTTTTATTTTTATTTTTATTTTTTTTTGTAAAGCTTTAGTTCCTGGTTTTGACTGTGTTAATCGATCATTCTTGTTCTTGGAAATTGTTCGGTACTTGTTTTAAAGCAGAAATTTGGATCACATGGCTAACATTTTTTTCAACGATTACTGTATTAAATTGAACTGATTTATAACATTAATGCAACGTTAAATATGTCATTTTGTGATTGGCGTGCTATTGTTTCTTTTTGCTATTTTTTTTAGAAGCAAGATGTGGATAAAAGGAATTAAGATCACTTATCGACATGGATGTACGATTAAATTGATCTTTGTCTGTGATACTTTCACGCAAGGATTGATCCTAATTTATACTTATTTCCCATTGTCTTTTCTTTCATGGTTCATGGGAATTTTCTACACTCTTGCCCTCTTGCAACTGATATATGCGCCATGCCTTTTTTTCCAATAAAATTTTTAATCTAAGAAATATCTGGGCAATTTGCTCCTAATAATTTGCACTGTCCATTACTGCAGGCATAGTACAGATCTTAAATCAGCTCCCTGAACATTACTGCAGGTGTAGTACAGATCTCAAATCAGCTCCCTGAAGTTGGAAAGAAAATCAACGCAAGATGGCAAATATGAATATAACCTACATTTTAGAAAAGGTATTTGTTTTCTTAAAGGTGGTAATAATGATATTCTACAATATATTATCTACCTGTGCCCTGTTTTGATACTGGCTCCTTCGATGGGTTTCTGTCAGATGACGGGCAAGGATAAAGATTACAGATATATGGCCACCTCAGATTTACTTAATGAGTTGAACAAGGAAGGGTTCAAAGCTGATACTGATCTGGAAGTGAAATTGTCAAATATTGTCCTTCAACAGCTTGAAGATGCAGCTGGGGATGTTTCTGGTTTAGCTATGAAATGGTTTTCCCTTGTTTCTTAGCCATGTGATACTGTTGAGGCTTTCTATTTTTGACCATACCTCTGAAATTAGATGTTATTAATGAAATTGTATAAAGTGGTTGTTAGACATATATGTTTATAATGCCTTGTCATTCTCTTACCTTATAACTTCCTTTTCTGTCACTCTAAATCTAGTGTGCTGATCACTACATAGATTTGCTTCTTGTTAAGGGTAAGTTATGTTAAATCATGACTGCGAGGGCAACACTCAATTTATATGATCGTTTTAACAATCTATTGTATGATCAATTATGGATAAAGATTGACAAAATGTGAGGCAATAGTTGGGGGTGATCAGTTGGCTTGTGGTCTAGATCAGCTCAGGTCTTATTTTTGTTAAGCAAATTTGAAAAGATTATCAGTTTTGATGCAACAATTCTGCACAGGGGATCCAATTCATGTTGGTTGACTTGCCAAGTCCAAAGTAGAAGGTAGAGAGAGAAAGGAGGTTGCAGTAGAAGACAAGGAAACAGGAATTTTGGTTGACATCCTTGCACATTATGTCCTGCTTCTTTTTTATTTAGTCTAGAAATCAACCTTAATGAATCCTGTGAACATTTGGGCACTATCCTGCTCTAATAGATACTATTTGAGAGGAAAATAGGACCTGTAGCAAGATATGAAGAGCGAGAGTGAGGGGGTTCAGTATAGGATACAAACAGCAAAAGATTAATGGAACAAATTCAACAAAATCAACTTAACCCAATCTAACTCTTCACTGCATCAGAAAAATAACTTAATATAAGCCTAATAAAACCCTAGATTTCATCATGGAGCAGTCGTAGAGCTAGGTTTTGGCTGATTTTTTTTTTTGTTGGGGGGGGGGGTGGGCGCTTGATGGGGCAATCAATTAGTTAACAAGCATGAGATCCATTTTCACCAAAGATTGTATCGTGGTCTCAAACACAAGACCCTTCTTCTTGTAAAAGCTATAATTAAAAAAAAAATTTGAAAGCCAAAATAACCTACTACCTATGTTTCATGGACCTGATAGTTGATCAAACTATAAATATAAATTAAACAAAGCAAAAGTTAATAAAGGAAATTGTTTTGCATGAAAACCTAAATCAAATTCATTAGATTCCCTTAATGTATCGTCTAAATCAGGACTTATATAAGAAACACCAAACTTAATCCTTCTGCCGTAAAGCATGTTTTAAGCAACCCAAAAACCCTATGTTTAGTCCCATAAACCCAAGCTTTCATGTCCTATGATTCCAAAGAATATGGGATAAACAGAAAAAATTAAACAGGGTGACAACATCTATTTTAACAGAGTCAACCAGCATAGGTGCCAAAAGTCCAATTAAGCACTCCATATATAGGCAGAAAAAAATTTAAAGAGAAGCATAGAAACTGCCATGTGTGCACAAGTGCATCCACGTGCGCATGCGCATGCATGTGTGCAAATGAAGAAAGACATTTGATCTTGGGTTTCATTTCAGGAGTGTAGGGACAGGTCATGTGACATTTTCATGTCCAAAGGTCAAGACATTGTATTGAATATATTGTTGTTTTGACTTGCAGACTGAATAGGAAACATATCACTTATTTCTGAAATATTATCTGGTGAATATCCTTTATCTTGAATTCTTAATGGTGCAAAGACCCGACCTAGGTAGCCCTCAGCTTACTATTCCCTAATGTTCAGGGAGGGCAACTGGGCCAACTCCAACATGCCCTGCCACACAGTTTTATCAGTACTGCATATTTGTTAATACATACCCTTGTAATTTGCTTGTTGATACACTACGTCTTTTCTTTCCCTTTTTTTTGAAGTAGTGGTTGATGTCTACTGATTCAGGTATCCTGTCTTGGGAACTCTCAAATTCATGACAATGCGTTAGCAACTGTTAATTATTTCTTGCTACCTTGAGCTAGCTCTTGTCATAATTCTTCCTTAAAGTATAACAAAACGAACCTTGTTGGACTCAAGTTGGAGGATTGGAAGTAATTGTACTATCTTAGGCATTATTAGGTAATCATTTTCAGACTTTAGAGTTTAGAGTTTAGACAGTATCTCAGTAGTGCTAGATGGGGGTCTTTTGCTATTGGAATGGCTTTCTATATGTTCTCACACTTTACATCTGCCTTATGAATTTTTTTTATGTGGATCAGGTGACAGTTTGTTCATGCAGTATCTCTGGACATCTTTTCCTGCTTTCCAGTTATACACCATAGTATCATTGAATGCACCCTATATATTTACTTTATTTATTTATTTATTTATTTTGTAGCCTGGCTCCCCTTGTGAAGAAGGTCAGCGAGGAGAGAATATTGGACATGACAAATAAGCTCTCTGATAAATTGTTAAACGGAAAGGATCAGCATCGTGATACTGCTAGTATAGCTCTGAAGACAATAGTTTCAGAAGTTACTACAACATCTCTTGCTCAACGCATTCTAGTTTCTCTTGGCCCCCAATTAATAAAGGGCATAACTAGTTCCGTAAGTTCTTGTACAATGTTCCAAGGTTTGCATGATAAATTTAACTTTTGATTTTTTTTTTTCTGTTATTGGCATATTAAAATCATCTATTTTGGTTTTCTTTAACTGGCCAGCATCTCCGTGTTTATTTTATTCATGTTTATAGACATTCTGAAACATATTTTCTTCTCCTTATTGCCCTGACTCACCTATTGTGATTCAGGAACTTGGTTATCTTGTGGCTCTGTGTCATCTAATATACTAAACAAAATGAGTATTTAAATACTGTTTCTATAATAAGAAAGAATAAGGAGATTATGTAATGTTTCTTTGTCCTTTAATTTGTTATTAGCTCATTCTCCTGTCAAGTTTGTAAAAATTAACATGTAAAGATTATACCTAACATGTATACTTATTATGAGACTTGAAGTTTTTCAGAAAGTTCATGTGGGTAAAAAATTTAATTACTATGCTCTCGTACAATTAGTTAGCTGCTTTAGCTAGTTGATGGGTATTTTGGAAATAACATGAGTGTGGTGCGAATTTGATTATCAGACATGCAATTTGATTAAAAAAATTAAATGTTCTTGGACATTGCCTCCTTTCTTTTACTGATCTCATTGTGCTCCAATGTCCTTACGCAAGTGCAACAATACTAAGGAAGGTAAGACATAAGTTTTATCTAATTATGTGATTATACCTTATTGTATTTCTTAGATACTTTTGCTTCCTTATATGACGCTTTTAGATGCCAACTATGAGTTTTCTCTGTTATCAGGTTGAATTTTTTGCCTTCATCTAGGTTTTATAAATAGGTTTCTATATAATTTGTTCTTATGCCTTGGAGTTGGTGAAAAACTTGGAATTACTTCATAACTTACACATCACAAATGAGTGTAGAAACATCAAGAGTAGATTAATAGCTGGCATAGTTTCTCATTGAAATTTTTTGCAAACTCTAGAATCTATTATGATATAATCATCAAAATTTGGTTAATTTTCTGATTGCTTTCCAAATATGTCTTCTTCTTCTTCTTCTTTTTAATTAGTTTTTAGAGTTTCTTTTTCTTAGCCACCACCATTTGCGCGCTAATTAGGTCACCTTGTGCCCCTGCTCCCATCAAAAAAGAAAAACAGAAAAAAGAACTGCATGACCTTGGTATTGGTTTTTATTCCTAATTGTCTTCCTCTCCTTACATGTTTTGCCATTTCTACCTTCTTGATCCTATCTTGTCCTTTTGGTTTGATTTTTAGGATTTGATTGTAGGGATCATCCTTTTCTTGCTTATCTTCATGCTTTATGCTGTTTTATTGGTTGGATCATCCTCAGTGTTGCGCCGCATATTGGGCTACTTGCTTATGCAACCTTCTTTACCACTGACAAAGCTTGCCTGCAGTTTGAGAATGACTTTTTTACTAGCTTTACATCAATCCTTGGAGCCTTTGCTGTTAGCTATCTTTTGAATTAATCTCAGCTACCTAACTTTTCTGCTTGTTTTTTTATTCGTAGGCAGTCTTTCCATTTGAATGAATGTTTGATGCTCTTTGGGGTTCTATCAGTGAGGATGTATTGTTGTCCTCAGCCTGCCTGCATCTTTTGCTTGATTTTGCTTCTTTGCAGCTCTGCTTATGATTTTGTACCAGCAAATTCTTGATTGTCATAAATGCAGCTGGAGTGTCCCTGCACCTGTTGGGGCTTCTTGCTTGTGGCAGCCATGCTCGTTATTGGGACATTGCGGTGTTATCAACTTACAACATGATCTTCTCTGTCACCAACATTGCATCTTCATTGAGTATCTTCTTAGCGAAGTGTAATGATGCATGATGGTGCTGGCAATAAGTTTATGATGTTGGCATGTCCCTAATTATCTTGTCTGCTTATCTGTTAGACTTTGTGCTTGGGCCACTTTTTATGTACGCATGGTTGAGTTTTGTTACTACATTTGCCTACTTGTCACTCAGCCTCTATTGTTCCTTATTTTTTAAAAGTTTTCTTTTGGATCTGTTGATGGACATGCACTGGTTGCTATGTCATTTTTGTGGCAAAGACTTGAGTTGCAATACAAACATAGTTTGTGGGCGGTGCTGGAGATACTCCCATCCAAGTTTTTAAATGCCAGTACTGGACATCTGATCGGTTTTTTGCCAGAATGGTATGGTGCTGGGTACCCATCACATGATATGGGATTGCATCCCATATCCACACATTGTGTAATGGTGTCGGAAGCCTGCAAGGATGGCGCAGTACTGTTTGTAGTTTTGTACTGTCTTGTTTCAGTGGCCTTTGAAATACTATCTTGTACAGTTGTACACATGTATAGTGCGCTACCCATTTTGATGGATTTTGTTACTAGTTTATTCTTGAGTTGTGCACATGTATAGTTTATTCTTGAGTTGTACACACGTACTAGTTTATGTATGTGAGCATGCTTCCATGAGTGCTCTATGAGCATTTCTGCATTTGTTTCAAACAATTCGTTCATCTAGTTCACAATTATAGTTGTTTACCATGGTTCTTTTATTTGTTTATATTTTGAATTTTGTTAACCGGTTTAAATTGATGACTGGTGCACATGTATTGTATTTGCAATTATACTATATCATTTGATTGCCCTATTGAAATACCAGTCAAATTGATATTCTTTTGGCATATGAACTAATTACACTATAGTGATCTTTATAGTGATCTGGTATAGATTAGTATTGGAAGTTCTTAGTGATCTTCCTCAATTCAAAAGTTTTTTTTTAGAATTCAATAGTTATGAAACTTTTCTTATTTTTCAGGGGAAGAGTACTGAAATCAAATGCGAGTGTCTTGATATATTATGTGATGTACTCCATAGATTTGGCAATTTGATGACAAAAGATCACGAGGAATTGCTTACTGCACTTCTGCCTCAGTTGAGTTCCAATCAAGCCAGTGTCAGAAAGAAGTCAATTTCGTGTATTGGTGAGATGAATTTTTCAGTCATAGTTTTAATGTCATATAATGTATATCTATGCTAATCAATCTTTTCAATGCATCATCTTTTCTGGCCGACTTTCCTGTAACTGACACATTTAAATTATATTAATAACTATGTGTAGCATCTCTTGCCTCAAGTTTGTCGGATGATTTACTTGCAAGGGCCACTTTTGAAGTTGTTCAACTATTGAAGAATAAGAATATAAAACCTGAAATAACCCGAACAAACATCCAGATGATTGGAGCTTTAAGGTAAGTGATACAGCACCAGTGCTCCTAGCTTTTAGTCCTCTAGATTGTTTGCCTATTATATATTGTGTATGCATGATCATGTAAATGGTATCCTTTGCTATATCAGTGCACAGCTGTTGGTTTTGAAAATGGATTATGCATATATAGATGCTCGGCAGTTTTCTAGTGTTGTTATTACTGTTACAATTTGTTTGTTATGTTTTTATAAAATGTGCAGTAACACCGGGGATTTATATGAAAGGAAGTTAAGCTGAAAGGATGATGACAACTGTTACTTTCATGTCTATCCTAGTTTCATTGTAATACTTGGATGCTGAGAAGTTGAATGGCTAGTCCCAGTTGCTCTAAAGCCTACTGCTAATGAATAGAAGCTGAATGCGACCGGCTATGTATTTCATCTGTTCAGCCTAGGCCCTGAAGAAGCAGAATAATTCAGCTGTCATAGGTTTATGATTCCTGTCAGGCTCTTAGTTTAGAAGGAGGCAAGGTAGCAAATTCTCAAAACAGCGGCCTAACAATTCTGTTTTTTTTTTCTTGCTCCTTTGCAAGAACACCAGCAGTTGTTAAAAACACCCATCTTTCACCAATCCATGAGATTCAAGACATCAAGGAATAGTTAACACCATTAACTGTTAAAAGTCCATAGACTCTATAACATCAATTCTTTATTGTTAAAACCACTGTGAAATTCCATGAGATTTGGAATGTCAAAGATTGCTGAATAACACCACTAAGTTTCAAAAACCTGTCACTCTAGTTCTGCTTGAAAACTGCAGTTACTGACAAGGTGCAAACTGGATCCCTCCATTGCATAAAAATGCATCCACTCTGGTTGATACTTTCTTTTCTTTAGCTTTGTTGTCTGAACTTAATTTTTGTTACAAACTGCTATCTTCATGTAGGATAAGATGATGAAGTGTACAGATGAAAATCTAGGATATGTGACTTAATGGAGTTCCTTCAAACATGCGGATGGCTTCTTGACACTAGTTTTGGGGGACTGCTGCAATCTTCTTAATGTTTGCAACAATTGCTTTTCTTAGGGTCTCTTAAGGGTATCTGAAGAGCATATACTACTAGTAAGAGTGAAAAGGTTAGCTATTAGTGTAACCACAGATCTAAGAACAGTTGACTCATACTCTAGAGTTTCTGAGCTGTGATGCAAACTATAGCTTGCTGCTGTTTTGGGGTTCCAAGAGGGAATATTGGGAAGCCAGTTGAGGGTGTTTTTGGTGCTTTTCCTGGAAGCAGGTTGTAAGGATTGAAGAATGATTCATGGACCGTGGGAAGGCAGGTTAGAGGCTGTTTGGTAGCTGGCTGGTTTATTCTGGGAGGTATAATTGTGGTCTGGATATCCATGAAGTAAAAGAGAGTGCCGAATGGGTTTAGGGAGTATTGTTTTGGAGCCAAACAATGGCCTTGCAGATTGATCTGGACAGTTGACTTGGTCTACTGCCAGCTGCAGCTGGCTGGACCTGTTAGGTTGTGGTGGCTGTCTTCAGATGTTGGCTGTGTGACCAGCAAAGGGAGAATAAAAATAGATGAGGTTGAGGGCTGTTATGGAAGCCCGAAGCACTGGTTTAAGGGTGATGGGGAACAAAGGAATAAAAATTGCAAAAGCAATAGAAAGTAAAGAAAGAGGATGACGGAGAGAAGGAAGAGAAAAAGGAACCTAGATTTGTGGGGTGCTAATTTAAGAGAAAAAAAGTAGAGCAAAATATTTTCTTCCATGGACCACAGAAACTAACAACAGAAACCATTCTGGCAACCGAGGTGCCCACTCTCCCTTCGTAGGATTCAATTCAAAAGATTAAGTATCTAAAACTCTTACAAAATAGGTCCCTAGGCTCCATAATTCTCCACATAACCTAAAATTCATATTAACTAAAAACAACTAATTAACAATTCCAAGGGGCTCAATAAATTGTGTAAACATTAATATGGCCCTAAGCTACTGCATCATGTCCCTAATTCCATATCTTGTCTGTCATGTGGTTACATGCCCACATATATATTTTCATCTCAAAATCATGAGCCTTTAAAATACTTCACATGCAAGCACAAAACTATGACAGGGATCAAGTCCATGATTCAAAAGGGTAATTGCTGAGTCTAGGATAGGAGAGAGTGAAAATAGGAGAAAAGATGAAAAATATCTATCATATTTATGTAGGAAATGATATCAATTCTAAGAGTGATATCTCTTTTTTTAAATCTTAATCATCCTCTTGTTTTGCCTAAATTAGGATTGACGCATGCAAAAAGAGTCTACTCTTGTTTATTCTCTAAGGGGGCGTTTGGTATGGCATGGTCATTATAAGATTAAGAGTGATGTGGGTGGAGGTGATGAGGGTTGCACCATGGTGATCCGACGTAGCAGTGATTCCAAATCACCTCCACTTTTTAAATCACCATCCAACTCCATGATGGAAAATCCGTCCTTGAGGTCGGGTTTCCAAGATCATTCTAGGATAGTGATCTTGGGCTGAAATTTGGAGACAAAAATGCCCCTCAGTCTAGCAAAAAAAATTGGTATATCAATATACCTAATATATTATATTAATATTATATATTATTATTACATTGATGTTAAATATATTAAATTTATGATATGTATTATATTTAATATATTATTGATTATATTATTATTCAATTATAATTTTAAATTATGATATAAATATATTATTATAATTTATATTTATATTTTGAAATTATATAATATATTACTTCTATTTGTCTTATTTTTATAAACAAAATAAATATTAGTGTTAAAATAATAATACATCATAAGTATAAATGAAAATATTAATTCTATAATAACAATTAATATATTTTTGTAGCATTAATAATTTCTAGGATTAATAAGTATATTTTTAAAAAATATATTAATAATATATTATGTGATCAATAAATATATATTATGAAATATGTCAGGGGGTAGTTTTGGTATTATATGGTTGGTGATCTTGGATTTTCATGGAATACCATACAGATTTCTTGTGGATACTCGAAAATTTTTAGTCACTGAAATATATCGTACCAAATGCAGATTTTGGATAATCGGAGATCAGATTACCTCGGGAAAACGATCACCAGTAATCTAAGATCACTTCAATGATTCCATTTGGGTTACCAAATGCCACCTAAATGTTATAACAGAAAGAGATATGAGAGGCCAACTGAAGATCAAAGGAGATAGTCAGGATTCAGCCAGCGAGCAACTTCTTTCTTTTGGTTGGCACTTAAAAACAGGCACACACCCTTTCTCTCTGCATCTCGTGCTCAATGGGCACTTAGCTGTAATATCCAGCAACAAGGGGCCTACTCATGGTGGCTGGCCGCTAACTTCGACCTTCTCTAGGAGTGGGTTTCATATGTTGAGGTGGGACCTCAAAAAGCTTGGCTTAAAATAGACATAGGGGGACGTGTAATCTTTCTGAATCATAGTCATCCATTAGCTAACTCCATTGACCAGCAAAGGCAACCATCTACATCACCAAAAATTAAAGCATTACCCTTGTTATCCCGAAAAATAATGAACTTCAATTATTATTTTCCTCCAAATCAATATTTGTGTGAAAAATACAGCATTATGTGATGTTTTGTTTTTGGCCTGAATTTTTCTCTTTACCCCATCAATATGCCATTTTTACCTTAATTGTATCATTCTCACCTTTTTTGGTTAGTGGATTGCATACCATAGCAAGATGAGAAAGGGATACCACAATGGTACAATCTCTCTCTCTCTCTCTCTCTCTCGGATTCATGCAAGTGCTTCCATGCAAGACTGTCCATATAATTTGGAAGGGTTGCTCAGAAGAACATAGGAAGGGGGAACCCCTGAAATGCCATGCAAAGAAAAAATGTAGCTGTCTGAGACAAAGAGTTATTCTTTGTTATTATTTAGATAGAAGTTTGATACATGGATGAAAAAAAGAAGCCAAAAATTTTAGCAACGCAATCCGATTGAAGGTTGCATTCGGAGCTTCGTGTGAAAAGATGCTTGACTGAAAGCAAGTGTTAAAAGGTAGTTGTGGGAGAAAACTTTTGCAGTGGGTACATCACCCTGGTTTGAAGATCTTTAAACTGTATGACATAATCCCCAGCTGTCACTGTCCTTCTCTCCACTAGGCATATTGTTTTGCGAGGTTTCCCTTCTCGAGCTCTATTTCACTGAATAGCTATGCGTTCAGACTCTAGAATCTGCTAATCGCTTCTTGCGTCAAGATGACATATATGTTATTGCTTTTTGCAAGAAAAAATAATTGAACTGTATTTAGATAAGCTCATTATTCATATATAACTAGGAGGTGCTTAAGGCCTGCTAATGTAGCTGATTAGTAAAGATCAGTGGCCATAGAATGCACTGTCTGAAGTAATAGTGAAGTAAATTTGGCCATTCAAGGATGATGTATTGGATGGCATATGTTGATTTCTGATCAGATTTATAGGATCTTATCTTGCAAATGATGCTTCTTTTTTTCTGTGTTCTGCACTCCGGAAAATAAATGCATTCTGGTAACTTTAAATCATATATGCTGTCTGATTATTCCTTTTCCTCCTGCTCTTTTGGCATTACATTTTCAAATAAAACATGCTTAATGATTATGGGTTAAATTAGATTCTCTGGTATTTACTTCCCTGTTGGAAGTTTATTTTTTTGATTTTTTTCAAAAGCATAGTAACTTTGTGGTGTTCCAGCCGTTCTGTTGGATATCGATTTGGGCCACATCTTAGTGAAACTGTTCCCTTGCTCATGGATTACTGCACAAGTGCATCAGAAACTGATGAAGAACTTCGTGAATATAGTCTGCAGGTATTCTGGAAACATAACCTCGCATTTGTTTCATTTGTAATTTTGTTTGAAAATAATTTCTCAAGTCCATTTTCTTCAAAATTCCTTGCAGGCATTGGAAAGTTTCCTACTTAGGTGTCCAAGGGATATATCTTCATATTGTGATGACATTCTAAATCTTACTTTGGAGTATATAAGTTATGACCCAAATTTTACAGATAACATGGAGGAGGACACTGATGATGAAGGGCGTGAGGAGGAGGAAGATGAGTATGTTGCTTATATGTTCACATGGTAGCTTTGAACATTTCTAATGCATCTTATTGAATCATACAAAATAATTTTTTGGCAGCGAAAGTGCAAATGAGTATACTGATGATGAGGATGTAAGCTGGAAAGTTCGAAGAGCATCTGCTAAGTGCTTAGCTTCTATCATTGTTTCGCACCCAGAGATGCTATCGAAGATGTATTTGGAGGCATGTGCAGTACCTTTAATCATTTATGTGTGATGATGATGCTGATGATTCTGCTCATGATAGATATATTCCTTTATTGAAATAGCTGGATATTAACTGGATGTTTATTTTAAGTTTAGAGTAAATTATGAAATTTTTTTGTGGAACATGATTGGCTAATGGTCTTTGAATTAAGTGATAACTTCCTCGCTCGAAATCTAAGCTAATTTGGTTGACCAATTCCTTATGTAACATCAATGTTGACTTGTTACTTTCATCTTTGATGGATATCCAAATATAAGAGCATGAAATTTATATGGTTTTATGGTACCACACAGGCATGCCCAAAGTTGATAGAAAGGTTTCGAGAAAGGGAAGAGAATGTAAAGGTACGACTAGATCTCCGACTTTATTTCATGTAAATATTTATATATTCTCACTTGTTCATCTTGATCCTTATGAAGTTTTCTATTTCTTCAGATGGATGTGTTTAATACATTCATTGAGTTGTTACGCCAAACTGGAAATGTGACAAAGGGACAGTTGGATATTGATGAGTCAAGGTTAGTGATAATTGGTTATATTTTCTAGTAAATTGGCATGGATAAATTATTGAGCTTTACCTGCTGTAAAGATTCTGTAAATATTTTTTGGCATGTGGTACAATGGGATAAAATAAATAGAATTAGGCAATCTTCAGCTCTATATGCAGAGCGTTGTTAATATAGTATCTTTTTATCATGGTCATGAAGGTTCCTTTTTTTGTGTTAATATTAAAGTCATCATTCAGATTGCTTGTGGTGTTGGAGGCTTTTTGGTCAAATAAATCCATTTTTCTTGGAGTGTTATTTTTTAACTCATAGATTCCAGTTTTCAACAGAATTTCTCAAGAAAGATTATCAACGAGCAATGCTGAGAATTATATTTATTGATTTCAAATTAGATTACATGAGGAACTTTGACATTGATTCTTAAATGCAGGTCACCAATGAGAAACATTTTTTTTTCTTCTCTTTCTTGGCCCCTTCCTTATAATTTCTTATTCTTCTTTCTCCTCGTACTCTTTGTCCTATTTCCCTTTGATTTTTCTTTTTCATTTTTGTCTCTCTCTCTCTTTCACACACACAATCACTTACCTACTTACTCTCTCTCTTATCCACACAAACATTTTTTTGTTTCTCCTCCTTTATTTCTAGGCAGTCAGGAATTCCCTATGTGTTGGAATTGCTTGGTCGCATTGAGAACCTTGGGCTTGATTCCACCTGCAGATAAAATAGGGTGGCACGGTGCATGCGGCTCTTGCCACTGTGAGATTTGGGAAGGGCTAAATGTACGTTGTCTTATCCCCATGGAAAGGCCGTTTCCGTTTTTCAAACCTATGACCTCCGAGTCACAATGGAGCAATCTTACCATTGGGGCAAAGCTCACCTTCTAATGACACTTGCATAGTGCTCATTTTTATTTTTTAAAAACATATAAACATTTATTTGAACTCCTCAACATTTTCAATATTTATTGCAGTTGCTGTGCCAGCTGCTTATCTTTATTGACCAACATTCTGGTGAAGGTCAAGCGGCAACTGGGCAATGGCTTCAGTAAATAGATCACTTTACAAAAACGATTTGAATCAACTTTCTGTTTTTGCACTTAGAAAAAGATCACTTGGATGTTCATGTATCATTTTTTTTTAATTTATTGCTTTCAGAAGTGAGGTTCGAGAATGAGGCATTCTGTTAGTTCCTTTTCCTTTTGTTAATTGCAGTCCACGATGGTTATTGAAACAAGAAGTGCCAAAAATTGTCAAATCTGTTAATCGGCAGCTGCGCGAAAAAACTATCAAAACGAAGGTAGAATTTTGCGCTTATTTTTTGGCTTTAGCTGGTTTAATAATTTTACAGAAGTGATTTCTAATTCTATATATTTTCAGATCGGGGCATTCTCAGTATTAAAAGAACTCGTCGTTGTCTTACCAGACTGCCTTGCTGATCATATAGGTTCACTTGTTTCTGGGATTGAAAAGGCTTTGACTGTGAGTTATTCTTCAATGTTCAACAATTGATTTTTCCCTTTTTCCTTTCTAGGAATTTGCGTAGAATGCCTTCTGATCCTCACAGCTATCCATGATTATTTTCCCAGGATAAAACTTCCACCTCAAATTTGAAGATCGAAGCTCTTGTTTTTACTAGATTAGTAATGGCATCACATTCTCCTTCTGTTTTCCACCCATACATCCAGGTACAAGCAATATTTGTTGTATGTTCCTTGTGCACTACTTATGATGCTTTCAAATGCATTATAAATGGGGTGTGTGTGTGTGTGTCTTTAAGTAGGTTCCCACAAATTTTTTGTAGTGTTAGTCATGCTTTCTTTGCAAGTTTGTGGATATGGTTGATGTGGAAATTGTACACTAGTCCAGCATTATGAACATCAACATTCACCTGCAGTATGTTATTCTTTTTTCTCCATGCTTCAGGATGTTTTTCTATCCTCAATTTATAATGTTGAGATACTTGTTTAATAAAAAGGTCAGGTTCTGGTTTGGATTTTTGACCCATTTAATAAACAGTTCGGCTTTGGGTTGACAGAAAGTGGACCCAACCCGCATTTGATCTGACCCTTATCAGACCTGACCCGACCTGATTGCTGCCCCTTGTTCATTTTGAATATGGAATTTGCTTATTCCCCCAAGTGCTGTTAAAAATCTGTATTTATTGTGATTATAGATACTCGGAGATTTTTTAGCTTATGTACATGTACCTTGCTGGCCTTGTCCTAGAAATTTTTGGGCATTGTCATGGGTTGCTAGTTTATGCATTCTTTCTTCTGACTGATGTCAATTGCAGGCCCTTTCTGGTCCTGTTTTATCTGCTGTTGGTGAGAGATATTATAAGGTCACTGCTGAAGCATTACGAGTCTGTGGAGAGCTTGTTCGTGTTCTTCGCCCAAATTTTGAGGTAATTACTTGTTAGCTGATTTTCTTATTTGCAAATGTTACCGGATCTTTATTGAGATGAGTTGTTTTGCAATGCAGAAATGTTCTCTGGATTTCAGACCTTATGTTGGTCCGATTTATGATGCTATTTTGACACGTTTAGCAAATCAAGATCAAGATCAGGTTGGTCAGACTGCAGTTGATAATTGTGAAAATGTCGGTATTTCTAACAACAATTTGATTATTTTCTTGCCAGGAAGTCAAGGAATGTGCTATATCTTGTATGAGCCTAGTAATTTCAACTTTTGGTGATAATCTGCAGCTTGAACTACCTGCATGCCTTCCCATACTTGTTGATCGGATGGGTAACGAGATAACCCGACTCACCGCTGTGAAGGTGAATTCTCTGTGACCCTTGTATATATGTCGATTGATTGGGTGCTGATTGCCTTTTACATTTGGAATGTCTTACTATGAATAAAACCCTTGTATATAAAGACTTTTTGCGGGGAAAAACCCTGCAAAAGAATCTTGTTGCTGTAAACTATGGAATAGGAGAAAACTAAGGTGGTTGATATGGTTTTTTTGCTTATGTCTTAATGCTGTTTAGGTTTTTAAACTTTTCTTCATCAGATACATCTTTTAATGTTTTGGAATAAGAATTTGTTGCTAATATTTTACTATCTAAGATGCTCTTGGCATATGTGACGAAGAAATGTGGGCCCCAGTAAAGTGAGAAATTTAGACTTGGACCTGTCAAGCAGCTGTAGGGTAACATGGATGATAGTTGTGCTAAAACAAATGTAAAAATTGCTTTGGCAATAGATGAAGCATGTATCAGAATAGCTGAAAAATATGATGCTGAAGCCAACACAAAAGGTTGTTACTTTGCTGTTAATTATTGTAGGACTCCCTGCATTGAATTATTAAAGAAAATATTGTAGTTCTAGTCAATTCTGATTCCTTAGAGGTTTCGTAGGCAACTTTTTACACGAGTTCTATGCAAATACTTTCTAATTTGGGAAGAGCATAAAATACTTGTCATTATATTGTGACTTCTAGGCTTGCTAAATACTATCATTTGATTGTTTCTAAGGCTTGCCTTGCTCTTGTTACCCTGGGGTCTTTTGCCAGTCATTTATTTGCCCTTGGCTTTTCCATAGGCTTTGTCTTGTCGCATCTTTGTGTCTCTTGACTTAGAATTGATGCTTAAAAATTTAATAAGATGTCAGCTGCTGTTGTTTTTCATCTACTCTTGGTGGGAATTTCAAACTCAGCAAATGGTTCTCCAGCATATAATTACCAAAATGATCACTTAGCTAGTCATCTTGCATGGTGTATTGTTGAAGTATTGTTGAAGCTGGAGGCTCTGCACCTCCTCTCTCTCTCTCTCTCTCTTTATTTTTTTATTTTTTTGTTAAGAATCTTTTTAAGTCCTACTTGGATGTAGCAGTTGTTAGTATCTCATCCATCTCTTGTACACTGAAGTGTTGTCATTTTTTTTATCTGCACAGATGTATGAGACGCTAAAAATTGACACTAGAGTAGGTAATATTCGATATATGGGTGTGATCCCTTCAACCGTTGATATACTTGGAATTTGTACTCCCATTCTTAGTTGGTTTGCTGTTTTCATTCTCCCTTTCGAAGGATTGTCTGTATGGCCAATTTCATTTTACCCACAGGTGATGGAGGTATACATCGCCTTGTGCAGGGTGAGAGGCAATGCTTGGGCGATAGCTTACACCATTTGCTCTCATGTTATATACTATAGAGATATGCTGGCAAGCTCAGACATGGTACTATGACGGGATCAGAAGGCTGTGCTATGATTGTTGAGCTCGAAATTCAAACTTGAAGAAAGGATAGAATGACAGTATTGGGATGATTTGAAGGAGCACCGAAGGCTGTTCTGGGAAAAAAGTTATAATTCATAATGTTAAGGATGCTTTGACTGGTGAATTACATGAGTGAAAGGTGATCTCTGTCATGGCAAATAGCAGGGGGTTTATTCCAAGAACTTTTAAATCAGGGATAAATTTAGGAATTAGAGAAATGGTATTGGTGCAACTGCTGATCAACAATTAGAGAATGAGAAGAAGGATGCTTGCCTGGTTGTTTGGGTCCAGGGGAGCTTGAATAAAGCTCAAGCATCCCTGAAAATCTTGTAGGCAATTGGGAGATGGGTCTGATATTAGGTCAAGGAGAGTGCATCTAGCAGACACCCAGATGAACTTAATACTCTGTCAGTCTATTGAAAGATGGTTAATGGTTGATGAAAGGCAATGGGATTCCTTCTAAGGTAATGCTTAATGGCAAAGTGTAGTCTATGGAATCACATGGAAGTAGGCCCCAGACATGGCTGTAATATTTAAAAGAAAAGTTCCCACCAAAATGGACGTTTTGGGTTTGCGTGGAGGTCAAGAGGAGCTGATGGTATGGCATGAAGGTGTAATTCATGTATATACAGTTATGCGCTGATGTGGACCCCACAAGCTCCCAGATATGAATACCATAGTATAGCATTAACAAGTTTAGGAAAAATGGCCAGGGATATTATGGAAATGCCTGCAGGGAATAAAACAGGTATATTTTGTGTTCGATGGTCTTGAATTAGAGATGGATAGTTATTATTAGGGAAACCACTGTCCATAAATAATTATTACTGCTATAAAAGTCCTGTCCCGCACCGTCACTCTTTCCATTTCCTTTTAGCTGCTATGTTTTTTTCCCTCACTCTTTATTACATTCTCTCTTTCTTCTTAGATATTAGGGGGGATCATATTCTCCCTAATGCCATTGATGTTTGGAGGCCAATACAAAATTTCTTAAGTGATTGTAGTATTTGTAGTCAAGAAGTTATAACATGACACTCTTATGGTTCTTGCTGTTTTGATTTGGGGTGATTAGCTTAATTGGTTTTCCTATCTATGTTATCAACACCGATGTTTATCAATCCAGGCATTTGCAGTAATTGCTAACTCACCTCTTCGGATTGATCTCTCATGTGTCTTGGAGCAAGTAGTTTCAGAATTAACAACATTCCTGCGAAAGGTATACTCAAAAAGTTTTTGTACTTAAGAGACAAGTGGCATACCTGTAATAATTTTTCTTGTAAAATCAGGAAACTTAGAAGTTAGAAGTATCTTGCTAACATTTTTGACCGTTATATTTCTCTTCTTTTACAGGCTAACAGAGCACTGAGACAGGCAACATTGGGGTCATTGAACTCCCTAGTTGTGGCTTATGGTGATCAAATTGGGCCATCTGCTTATGAAATTATAATTTCTGAACTTTCTACTCTTATAAGGTTCCTTCTCTGTTCTAATCATACCCTCTAGTTGCTTCATGCCTATGGATCAATACTACTAATTTCGTTACTGTTTTGGCAGTGATACAGATCTGCATATGACTGCTCTTGCTTTGGAACTTTGCTGCACGATGATGACCGACCAAAAATCCAGCGAAAATGTTGGTCTGACTGTTCGATATAAAGTCCTCCCGCAAGCGCTCATATTAATTAGAAGCTCTCTGTTGCAGGGTCAAGCGCTACAAGTATGTTTGTCGATCTAAGTTGCTTGAATCTGGACTTTCTTATTCCTGCTTATTGCTAATCAGTATTCTTACCAATTTTGCAGGCATTGCAGAGATTCTTCGCATCATTAGTTCATTCAGCAAATACTAGCTTCGAGACATTATTAGATTCACTTCTTTCGAGTGCTAAGCCATCACCGCAAACTGGTGGCCTTGCCAAACAGGCTCTATATTCAATTGCACAGTGTGTTGCTGTACTTTGCCTAGCAGCAGGTGATCAGAAATGCGCATCTACAGTTGAAATGCTTAAAGGCATTCTGAAAGATGATAGTGGTACTAATTCTGTAAGTTCTTTTTCGAGCATCCCCTGTCATCAATCTATTTTTTTTAGTTTGAACATATTTTCTGCCTTTTCTTTTTGTGGTAAGTTTGAGGTTTTTGAGAGCTCAGTTTCTATGAGGACTCGAGGACGGTTCTGTTGATTCAGATATGAGATTGTCTTATTCAAGTAGATCAGTTTTCTGCCTGAATAACTGAATTCTGCATGACTGTTGAGCTCAGCAAACTCTAAATTTTATTCTTTTGGTCTTGTTTTGGATGGGATGGGTTTTCATAATACATGCAATATTAATTTAATTTCTTTATGTTTTGCTGCTTCTTTACAGTGTCATAAATTGCTCAAAATGAGGACTATTTGTATCTGAAGATCATTGTTAAGGGAACGTTTATTAGGAATGCTTTATTAGCACCTTTTCCATCAATTCAGTGGAGTAGTTGAATGTTTCTTTAGGGGCATTGTTACATGAAATACCACATAATTTTTGTGTTGAAACAGCTTTTGGCCATTCAAGTACTTGTAATTATGTTCCTATCTGATATGGTATGAAATGAGAACAGATCCTTCGAGATTCTTCTCATAAACTTCAGAAACTCAATTTTTTTAAGACATGGATTGATATGTTACTTCTGCCTCAGGGCTGGTGGATGGTTCGTAATTTTACCAACAATGAATCCAATGACTGTTTCACAGAAATATTAGAAATTTTTCAGAAAAATTGTGATAATTGTGCTTCATTTGTTTTTCAGGCTAAACAGCATCTGGCCTTGCTATGTCTTGGAGAAATTGGACGAAGAAGAGATCTCAGCATGCATGCACGCATTGAGAATATTGTCATCGAGTCCTTCCAGTCGCCTTTTGAGGAGATAAAATCTGCAGCGTCTTATGCTCTTGGAAACATAGCTGTGGGCAATCTGTCCAAATACTTGCCATTCATTTTGGATCAAATAGATCATCAGCAGAAGAAACAGTACCTTTTGCTTCATTCATTGAAAGAGGTCTGTTGTTGATATGGAAATTCCATTGCAAAACCATTGTTTATGCTCTTTCTCTTAGCTCTCCTTTTAATGCTGTTTGTCCACGTCCTTGTAGGTTATTGCAAGACAATCTGTTGATAAAGCTGGCCATGGTGAACTCCAGGATACATATGTCGAGAAGATACTGTACTTGCTTTTTAATCATTGTGAAAGTGAAGAAGAGGGGGTTCGCAATGTAGTTGCCGAGTGTTTGGGTAAAATTGCACTCATTGAACCTAGGAAGCTCGTTCCTGCACTCAAGGTATACCACTTTGGACAATTAAAAAGTTTGAAATCACTTGGGTTATGTAACATTGGGAACATATCACTGTTTTTGACTGATGTAGGAGCGTACGGCGAGTCCAACTGCATTCACAAGAGCAACAGTTGTCATTGCTGTGAAATATTCCATTGTTGAACGGCCTGAAAAAATAGATGAAATTCTATACCCTGAGATATCCTCATTTCTGATGCTAATTAAAGATAATGACAGGGTAGTCTTCGAAGTCTGCAGCTAGTTCTAAATCTACTATCTTGTTCTTTATTAGAACTACTGATTTAATCATTTATTTACCTTATACAGCATGTTAGGCGTGCAGCTGTCCTGGCTTTGAGTACGGCTGCTCATAATAAGCCCAATCTAATCAAGGGGCTTCTTCCTGAATTGTTGCCTCTTCTTTATGATCAGACAGTTGTTAAGGTATGTTGTATATTTCAGGTTATTAAGCAATCAGCACAAGTACCTATAACTGTCGTATCACAGTATCGGTACAGGAAATTATAGGCATGATTATTGTGTTGTTTTTGACAGCATTATTTTCCAATTTTCGATCTTGATTAATTGCTCCATGCTTTTAGTATTACTCTGCCTAAGTGGGTCTGACCAGCAAAACATGTCTGGATTTTCTTTTTAAGTCATTGAGAGAAAGTGAAATAATTTTCACCTCTATGAGGTAGCAGCTATTTTAAGATAATATGCTAATGCTGGTTAGTGGCTCTTTTTATGTTTAATTTCTTCTGAAGGTTGGGCTTGCACTTAATACAAAATTTCTGGTAATCTTTGTTACTTGGGTCTTCTTGCACCCTGTCTGACATTGTGTTGTACCTAAGGCCCACACTAAGACCACCATATTGAGAATCTTGTGACTGCTGCCATTTTTCTTAATCCTTTCATTTTTACGATGATGCATTATGTTTCTGACTAGTGATATATGAGCTGTTTCATTAACAAAAAATGCTGATTTTTCTTATTGTCATCATTAATATATTGTTTTATTGCAGCAAGAATTGATAAGGACAGTTGATCTTGGACCTTTCAAGCATGTTGTAGATGATGGACTTGAGCTTAGAAAAGCAGCTTTTGAATGTGTTGACACATTGCTGGACAGTTGTCTTGATCAAATGAACCCATCATCTTTTATAGTTCCTTACCTTATATCTGGTTTGACTGGTAAGTTTGTTTTATGAAATAATCTATCTGTCAGGCATGATGAAAGTGGCTGTTTTTATCTTAGACAAATTCTGTTTAATTTGTCATTTTATGAGCACAACATACTTTCGCCTCCATAGCCAAACGCCATTTCGAGGGATTAGGCAGGTCCGCAGGTCGTGTTTTTGCCTTGAAATTTCCTCATTTGGATTCTGCTCTGTCATCTCACTTCCTTCCTGTGTCTGTATCTAATGATCCTGTATTTAATACTGTTTGGCTTGTGTACCCCTAGTTTGGCATCAAGCCAAAATGATATTTTTTGTTCCTAGTGTTTCTAATTGTTCTTTTTTATCTTTTCTTATGATATTGACAGATCATTATGATGTCAAGATGCCTTGCCATCTTATTCTCTCAAAACTTGCAGACAAGTGTCCTTCTGCTGTCCTTGCAGGTCAGTTGCTTCTAGAGTGTTTGCTATTACATAAAGTGCTCTGATGCTGTCAATATATAGGGAATGCAAATCTTAACTAATTTATTATTTCACAGTTTTGGACTCATTGGTTGATCCTCTCGACAAAACTATTAATCACAAACCAAAGGCTGATGCTGTGAAACAGGAAGTAGATCGTAATGAAGATATGATCCGAAGTGCTCTTCGAGCCATTGCTTCCTTGAGCCGGATAAGGTTTTTGCACAATTACCGTGTTAATTTTCATTAATTTTATTATCTATCCATTTATCATAAGCTGTATATTCTGTATATCTGGAGGGTTTGGACATATAACGCTCGATATGGATTCACTTCTGCCTGCACGCACATGGTACTTGCTGAATTTAGAGACGGCTTACTATAGCTGTATCATGTTTGACATGCACAGTTTTTGTATGGGACACAAGTTACCTTTTGAAATAAGGTTCACAATTGACTACAGGTTTTGGTTTGGGCTGGGGCAGATGAGTTCTACTTTTGGTAGTTTTGACAGCTTAGGTTCAGATTATTGGTGGAAAGGTATTAAGAAAATGGTAAACTTTAGAAAAGGTAAACACAAGTATAGAAAATATATAGATATCATTTTAAAGGATATTTCTTTTTTTGAAACCTTTGGCTCATTATGTAAAATATTTGCAGCCTTCCATCCTTAAATCACTTTTAAATATTAATGAGAAAATAAAACATACAAAACACTAGCTAAGGAAGTAGATTAGGCATAATTTTGAAATCATAATATGTTATTTGACGAGAATTTTGCATGTCAACATACACTTTCAGTTGAAACAACAGTAGTTTCAGTAATTTATACAAAGATACCCTCACAATTTTTTCCTGTATTAATTCTTGTGTTTTGTGACTCTTTACGAAATATAGGTACGGTCTACTTGAACTTGAGCTTAGCCTTTGCAAAAATTACATGCCTCAAGTGGAAAATGGTTCTCTAACACTTCTTTTAACCCAACAAGCACAAATATGGTCTAATCTTAAATTAGTGAAGTTCGTTTTTTTTTTTTTTTTGTTAATGTTAGTTTCAGCTGTAACCACGAAAACCATGAAAACTGGCTGAACTCACTGAAACTACTGAAATGAAGGCAGTTTTGGATTAGTCATGGGCTGTAACTAATCCATCTCAGTTTGGCCAAAAATTGTAACCATGTTGTAGATGCTTATGTCACTGATATTTGATGAGTGTGCCCTTTTTTGCTGAGGAGGTTATTTGATATTGGTGAAGCTCTGAGAGGCCATCCAAAATTTGGTTGTTTTTCTTACCAAATGATGACTTGGAACATTAATTTGGCCAGTTCTGTATGTTTTAACGGACCATTTCCTTTCTATCTTTAAGATTGTGAGATCAATTTTCTCACTAGTAAATTATCTTGACCTTACACTGGCCAACTGGTCTCACGTGATTGGATATGTGTCTAGCTTAATTGGATCTCCCTCATTCTTATATTCTTCAGAGATGTTTGCAAGTCTTTTACATGGAGGTACTTGACAATTTTATAGTGTTTTTATACCTCCATTCCACCCCCCCTTCTCTCTCTCTCTCTGTGTGTGTGTGTGCGCGTGTGTGCGCGCGTCTGTCTCTCTGCAATTGTCATCTTAAATTGGTTAAGATTTCAGGATGTTTCCACTGGTACGCTACCCGTTGCCTTCTTTTGTTGAGATTCTTCAATCATATTGAGTCCAAAATAGATCTTCTTTATGGATCTTATATGTTTTTTTTTGCTTGATCTCTTGTATTTTTCTCTCTGCTTCTTTAATCTGTTGAATTTGTATTCTCTTTCCTCTTAGTGGTTGTATTGATTGTCAATTGAATCTCTTGAAGCCTTATCTTGAAAGCTCGAGGCCACAGTTCTTCCTTACTGTTCTAGCTTTTGATAAATTTGTATTCTTTCCTCTTAGTGGTAGTATTGGTTGTCAATTGAATCTCTTGAAACCTATGTTGAGAACTTGAGGCCATAATTCTTTCTTTCTGTTCTAGCTTTTGATATGTTTATCTATACTGTGTTGTTGTTTTGGTCTTTGTAGCCATCAGTATCCTTACCCCGCCTCCCTCCCTCCTCTCTCTCTTCCCCCCTCTCTCTCTCTCATGCACACACACACACACACACACGCCCGCACATGCACACACACACACACACGCCCGCACATGCACACACATTATGAAGCCTTTTCTTGTTGGTTACACCTTCATATCTGCACTGGTGCTAAGTTATTCAAGGGATTTTTTTGTAAATCATGATACTAGCGGATCCAAAGAATAGGGGTTTCAGCTCTTGCTTTTTTTGCTTGACAGTTGTCACTGGATCCAGGGAAAATTAACCCAGCAGTTTAAACATTGCAAGATCAATTTTGATCAAGTATTGAAACCTTTTTATGGATTCCATGTCATTAAGGGGATGCTGGACTACTAGAGATAACAAAAAATCTTTGTCGTACTTAATTCTATCTTCTGTTTAGCCTTATGTGAAAACCAGAAAAAGGAGGAGCAAACTGTTAGAAGGACGCATTAACGAAACTCAAAAGCGGCATCTGTTGAGTTTCTAACCCAAATGCATATGGCTTACCTTTTCAGTAAAAAGAGTGCAATTTGGGATATTTGATTAGTCTCTGTTAAAAAATGTCTCTTGCTTATAAAAATCCCTCTTTTTTTAACCTTTGTCATGGTAATCAAGGCGTTCCTTTAGTTCTTAGTGCACTTGAAACTTGAAACAGACTCCACTCCCAACCACTTTGTGATCAGTGGAGAACCTTGTTAGGAGCAATTAACAGCATGAGGACCCCCTTAAGTGTGGTAGTTGCTCTCTCTTTCATTGCCTTCTTATGAGAGAACACATGGGGAATTCAGTATGCGTTTTATAATCAATTCATGCCACAACCAGTGAAATTATTTTCTGTAGCTTCACTGCTAAAATTGGCTTCGAGGCATGTTCATTCAACAACACACGCCTCACTGTAGCAAATTATGTTTCCATGTTCAATCTACAAATTGCATTGCCTTTGCAAGCCGCATAGTAAGTCCGTATTAATTTTGCAAACTAGTTGACCGATGTTCTGAATTTTTATTTGCGATATTAGTTACAATCTAAGTTGGTTAGCTCGCTGATGAGCATGTACAGGCTGTAACTTTTAACTTTCAATTACTCAGCTTGCCGTGTTCGTATAATCCAGTTTTTTTTGATTCCCTTGTATTTATTTTCTTCAGTGGAGGTGACTGTAGCTTGAAGTTCAAGAAGCTGATGGATGGCATAATGAAGTCTGCTCCCCTAGCTGAGAAGTATAATTCTGTGCGGAGTGAGTAATAATGGAAGAAAGGTGCATGCCGTTAACAAAATACCAATGGAGTACACACTACATGCTTTGAGAAAGCATGTTGGAACTTCAGGGAAGTTATGTTCCCCTGAATATATATAGATCTTTCATGTCAAGCATGAAGTCAAATTTGGCCTTCATGAAGATTATAGGGTTGCTTGATTTGTAGGGTGTATTGCAGCTATAAATTTTTGTAAATGAGCTGTTATCATTCTTGAACTTTTTAATTTTAAACGATTTTCTGGAGACGCTGCTGCCTTCTTGAGTGATTGGAAATTGAGTTTGTTCTCACCAGAGGAAGGATGTTTCAAATACGTTTTGTTCTCTGTTTTGGTAGAATCGATCTTCATGTACCTGACAGCATAGACTCTGCCATGGCATCATATGCTCTATTCCCTGCCCCTCTGCGTTTTTTTTTATATTTTTGTCCTGTTTGAAATATCAGTCGGTGCCGTTGGGACTTTTCGAACTTCATAAATCTAAGGATGTTTGAAATAGGTTTCTTTGGACTAGCCTCAATAAAAGTTAAAAGGCATTATTAGCGTTGCTTGATTTGAGTGTGGCTCATGTTCCCCAGGAAATTGTTGAGACAATTTGCAGGAAATTCGTCTGCCGGAAATCCCAACATGGTTCAGCTGGGCACGCGTCTGTTGCAGCAAAACCGCTTTGAGTAAGCCTGCACGGGATATCGGCCATAAGAAGGTTGGGCTCGATTCACTAAACCTTGTTTAGCTAGAGGGCTCATTAGCTCATTTAGCACAGCAGTAGCAATGTGCCTTGCAAGGGTTATCCTCAGGATTTAACGTAGGAGACACTTGTCAAGTCTTTTTAATCTCAAACTAGATCCATCAGAATGTTTGAGGAATTGTTAGGCAAGTTGTCTCCCATCCTATTTGTGTCTATCTAAGCTTGTGCAAGAACTTTTCTTGGTACAACTTGCAAGAACTATTCAACTTCTTTCATTTTAACCCTCTAGTTGCCACTTGCAATTGTTTGTGTGTCCGCACTACCATAATTGTTTCAAACTCTGAGGCCTTCTTTGGTTAACATATTTTTTTTGTCTTTCTTTTTTTTAACATAGCATAAGACCCAACGCAGAAAATAAGTTTGATTATTTTATTTTTATGTTTTACAAAAATAATTTATTATTTCTAAAAAATAAAATAGATTTTTTTTTTTATTTTTATTTTTTTAAAATGGATTTTTTCACCTCTTTCCTTCTGACCAATTTTGCTTCCGATCCCCATCCCGATCATGTCTCCACCCAAACATCGAGCTATCCTTTGTTCTCGGTCGCCCAGGCTAGCTCTTCAAGCCTTTTTTTTTCTGCTCTATCTCACCCTTGGCCTCCATCGCTCTTGTCGGATCATGCCAGTTCCCTTGGCCTCGCTAGCCATCTCTCCTCCCGACATTCAACCATCCCTTGGTCGCCCAAGCTGCCCACATTGGCTCCTTGGACCTCTTCGTCCGTCCGATCTCACCGTTAGCCCTTGTCGGCCGTGCATAATTCCTGATTATGTGCAGCTTGAGACGAATAAATTGAAGCATTTGCTTCTTCAAACGATGACGTGAGTTACGGCAACACAAGAAGCTCCAATCTCAAGTATAACTTATCTATGAACATTAACGAACATGTACAAAATTGGCACCCAAAATGCATTTTATTTGAGATATCTTAAAACCAGACGTGAGAAAGATTAAGGATGTTGCTGTTTCATGGAGCAGCGAGTCTCGGCAAAATATTAGAATTTCGGATCCATTAGGCTGTTGGATAAGATCAATCAAACTGTCGGATCAATCTTTTCTTTTCCTCTCCAAGCTCCGAAAGCTGAACCTTTCGGAAAGGATCGAGGGTAAGTAATTTTTTTTCACCAACTACTACTGACACTCGGATGCAAGGAATGAGACCGGAGAAGGTAACATAAGTACAATATAGATAGGTGCTCACCCCCTCGTAGAATCCACCATGAAACAAAGGAGCAAGAAACAAGAACTCCTTGAGATAAAATTAGATTGAACCCAAAATAGGATGCTTTTCATTATATAGGTTGGCAATATATTGAGGAAACATTGGTTGTCTTCCAAGAATTCTAACTGACACTTTACAAGTATCTATGTCATGCCCCTGCCTGCGCGGGGCACGTGAGGCACCCAATGCCTACGTGGGGGCCACATGAGGAGGGAAACATGGAGCTCCCGTGCTAGATATTGTTTGGTTCTAAAGTTTAATTCAAGCGTCCTTCATCCCTTTCCGGTTTTGTTTTCCTCCCAAAACGCGTCTACAGAATTTGGAGACAAGAGCCGTCCCCGGCTCTGATACCAAATGTCACACCCCTGCCTGCGCAGGGCATGTGAGGCATCTAGTGCCTACGTGGGGGTCACATGAGGGCGGAAACATGGGGCTCCCCTACCAAATATTGACCGATTCTGGGCTTTAATGCAAGCGTCCTTCACCCCTCCCCGATTTTGTTTTCCTTCCAAAATGCGTATACAAGATTTGGAGACACCCACCTCATATGCCCAGGCTCTGGAATGAGTCTTTTCAATATGAGACTATTGGGCCTCACAATCCAAAAGTCCCAGACATCTCGAACCCATGCGGGCGTATATTTAGTCCCATATCGATTATTCGTTGGATAGATCGTGGGTACTTATACAGGATCAAGGAACTAAAATAATAACTTTCGGCTAGTCTTTTTGGATGAGATCCTGGATTGTTACAAATGTGAAGGTCTGACTGGGCCCGGTCCATTTGATTGGCCCAAGCTCAAACCAAAAGGGGGACAGACGCATGTGTATCAGCTGAGGAAGACTCTTGAGCCTCTCATCAGGCGGTTTCGGCTAGGATTAGGAGTCCCAAGATCATGGGCAGCCTAGGGTCGCAGATATCTCTCAAGGTGAGGCAACACTATAATCTTCTGCCCCTTTCTTTGTTCTTTTTTCCATGACCCGGAACTCGGCCATGGGCCGCAAATCGGTCAAAAATCGATCAGAATAAGGACACTTGTTTTGCCTCCTTTCCCTTCTTTCCGATCACCGTCACTGTCGGCGTTCATCACCGAGGGCCTCGGCTCCTTCCTTGCATCAGCCTCGGGCTGGAGCTAGACCCCTAGTTGCTAGCAAGCGAATTGGGATCCGAGAATGACCGAGCCAATAAACCCCCATTCTCGGCCTTATTTTTGAGTTGAATTCGGTTGGCTGGCCGCCGCCGGTGGCGGCTACTCCCCGCCACCCGCCACCCCCTCTAGCTATCGCCTCACCGGACCATGATCACGATAGTCACCGGTCCACCCTCTACATTCTCTTATTTACCAAGGAAGAAGAAGAAAGAAGAAAAGAAGAAGAGGAGAGAGAGAGAGCCCACCCCTCTCTTGTTTCTCTCTCTTCGTTCTCTCTCATCTCCTTCTTTCTCTCTCTAAGAAGACCCATGGATCTATGAAACGAGTTCTATCTCCCTATCCTATGGACCCAAGTTGACCCTCCTGCAAAGGGTCCTGATCTGCCTTAGTATCTTTTTATTCATGTATGATTTGAAAAAATATGATTCAAAAAATATGATTTAAGAAAAATTGTCTTAATGACTATGACAAAAAGACTCTGAGAGAGCTATGTATGGCCTCTGAAAGTGGGGTAGATCAACATTTAGTTTTATATGATCATATCAGTAGGAAAATAATAATTGGCGTACGACCATGCTAGTAGGTAATAGTAGTTGGCATATGACCCTGCAAGTGAGTAATAGCAGTTGGCATATGATCCTAACAACGGGTAATAGTAGTTGGTGTTTGTCGATTACAACCCTTTTACAGATATAATAGTGACCTTAGCATTTAGTGAGAGAGTAGTAATTTGATAAACGATAAATAATTTATGATTTTATTTATGCTATACAGCAGGAACCATGTTTTATGAATGATTTATGCATGCATGATTGGCTCTATAACTTGTTTTAATATACTGTACTGTGAAATGCTTTATTTTGCACTATCTATTTTTTTTTTATGCATTGACATGCAAAAACTTATGCTTGATCCGATAAGATAGTGAAAGAATTACTTACTGAGTCGTGTTGCTCATAAATATCTATTTTTATTTTTCTCTCTCCAGGCGAATAGGATCAGTAGGGACGGAGGTTGGTCCAAGCTTGGAGTTCGCGCTAGCAAACTTGGCGATCTATATAGCAGAGCAGAACTTTAGTTCTTCAGTTGATTATAAAATTGTAGTTAGTAATTTTTTGAATAGTAAAGATTATGGGTTTGGTTTTTATGTTTGAATTTAGACGCTTTGAACTAATATTGGTCTTATTTAATGGTTGATAAAATTAAATTACTATTGATTCTATTATTTTTGAGATGGATTTGAAAGTTAAATGTAATCTTGGTTTCAGATTATCATGGGCTGTACCTCTCGGTAGCACGGCCATGCTATTCTTTAAATTTAGGGCACGGCAAATTATGTTCCAAATTTGAGGCATGACAGTAGGAGACTTCCAGGAAAAGATTAAAAGGACATGTTAGCCCACCAATGCACCTAGTTGGTATAGAACTAACATGATACATTTTGTAATTTCCTTTTCTAACCTTTCTCTAGGTTAATATAATAAGGTCAAGATAGAAGTGAAAAAAAACATAATCATTGAAGTGGTGAAGCTAGCCCTTTTCACAGTACATTCTCAGCCTCTACATGCTTTGAGGAACTGAAGCTGATGTGGTCCTCTTCGCCATAGGAATCATGTGCTGCACTGGTTGATAGAGATGGGTTGTGAGAGTACCATCTAGACCAGAAAAGGTAGTTGAAGAAATTAAGGAGGCTGAGGGCTGCCAGGAGCCAATAGAAGTAGTCCAGCCTATCCTTGTTGAGGTCATTGTCACTGAGCCAGCCACTATTTGATGAGCTTGAGGTGATCTTGTTCACCAGTGAGACTAAAAGGGAGCTCAAGAAGAACCCAAATGAGTAGGAGCAATAGGTCATGGCTGTCAAGAAGGACTGCATCCCAGACAATGACTGCTTGTAGAAGAACTCAAGGAGGCCCACAGCTGTGAACATCTCTGAGAGTCCAAAGATGAGGAACTGTGGGGCTATCCAAAAGATAGACAAGAGCTTATTTGAACCAATGGCCACCTCCCTTCTCTTCTTCTCCACTAACGCTGCCGCAATCATCGAGAAGGTCACGGTGCAGAGGCCGACGCCGATGCGCTGGAGAGGAGTGATCCCGGATTCCTTTCCAGTGAGCCTTCGAGCAAAGGGGACGAAGCACACGTCGTAGATGGGAACGAGAATGATGAGCATGATGTATGGGATGGCTTGGAGAGAAGCAGGAGGGATATGAAAGGATTTGGTGAGTTGGGTGTCCATAGCACTTCCCTGTTGGACTGAGAAGGTCTGAAGTTGAGCTAATACTGTGTTGAAGATGATGGTACATGCGAATATCGGGATCACTGAGAGGATTATCTTCACTTGCTCGACTTCTGTAATGGTGCATAGCTTCCATGGGCTCTCCTTCATGTTAGAACAATCTTGAATTTTGATGCAGGCCTTGTCCAGGAACCTGCATCCAAATCAAAATCATAATAAGAATGAAGTTTACAGATCTTGTAAAAAGAGCAGCCCAAGCTCCTGCCACTGCAGTGTCCGGAGAGAGTCAGATTTATGCAGCTTTATCTCCACATATGGAGAGGCTAGCTATTCCTTCTTTGAAACCTGTGATATCTAGATAATAATGGAACAATCTTACAATTGAGCCAAGGCTCCTCCTCTAAGTTTATATATCTAAAAATGCGGCTTAGTGCAAGCTCCTTCCATTGTAGGATTTGGGAGAGTCAGATTACGCAGTCTTACCCTATTGCACCAGGGCTCATCCATTAAGTTTACAGAACTTATATATGTATAATAGATAGATAGATAGATAGATACTTTGGAACTTATTTGCATGCACAAGTCTAAACTTCAAATGAATGCAGTTGAACTCTAACATCTAAACTACCTTGTGTTCAGTTGTTGGTAGTTGTAGGTCTAAAGTATTCAAGGGACATCTTTTAATCCCTGCTAGTGTGGGCACTGCAGTTTGAGAGGGCTATATTATTTATACAAGTGCAAACCTGAATTTGTCTGTGTGTCGGAGCCCACTGACTATGAGGTGGTCAGGTGCATTGTTTCGGCGCTGGTGAAGCATTTCAGATCTAGAGGGACAAACTTGCTTTCTTTTAGTAATTGCAGCAACCAAGACCTGCAAATTTTTTAATTCTGAACCATATTAGATACCAAGCAATAAGTTTGCATTTTTATTATTTTGGATGATGTTGATAGAAAAAAGTTGGTCTTTGAGAAGTCTTAGATCTTATCTATGCAGTATACACCCGTCTTTTTTCTGTTTATTCATTTATTTATTTTTGATGCAAATACACCATCAGCAGAAATATATATAGGCCACAGAAATAGAATTGTAGCTGTTTAATAATCGTAAGAGGGGAAAAAACTATCACAAAAATTAATTTTTCTTAACATAATATAATCCTCTAAACTAACCTTCATTTCATTTAGACCAAAACAGACCACTGTCGTCATCAATAACCTAAACACGTCCACAGTCAAACATATAGTAAAAATATATTCATCAAGAACTTTCATATATGTACAAATCTGAGGACTCCCAAGAAACATGTTGCTCATGACTTTGGACTGTTTAACCATTAAAAAATATCAATCATTACAAAAACCACCTACCATTGAATATAATATAGTCTTACGAGCAATGGAAATTTGTTTGTAATAGGTTATATTAATCTATATGACAGCGAACATAAATATATAATTATTTCCTCCTTAATTTAAATTAAAATTAAAGGCTCAAATAGCCAAGTAGGCAGAATAACAAATTAAAGAGATGCTAATCTATTTGTTAATTCCTGGATTTCTGTGTAAAGTAGAAGAAGAAAGATTTCTCTACTAGTTTCATGGAAATAACCACACAACCAGGTTGTCTAGAAACAGCTGTAACACCAAAAAGATATTCCTTAAGATTCTTGACCAACACTAGAGAAATTTCCACTCACCACGAGTAATCAAAGAATAATTGCAATCATAATAAGCAGCTAACTCTCAAAGAGTACACCTCATGGAGGATTGCTGACCTAATGCTCAGGAAACAATTAAGTACTATCATAATAGCCCACTTAGTAGTGGTAATCACATCATGTTCCGCGCTTGCTACCACAATTTTTTCATAAGAAATCAATCGGTGTCATCCAATCGCTTTCGCAACATCTTGGATGATCAAAAAAGAAGAAGATGTTGATCAAAATTAATGCCTGCTAAATTACTAATTGCTGAAGCTTTAGGTACTATATATGCATTGCAACAACTAACAAGCCCTGCCCACTGTCTTATGAAGCCTCCAACTGAAAAGCAAGGGAAGAGATGGTATTGAAGCTTACTCTTGCAATTGGGGTAAAGATGCTGCCCTGAGGTGGCTTGTTCCTGTAGAAGAGTATACCAGATATCAAGCTGATAAGGCCCATTGCCATGGCAGCTGCCGACACACTGAAACCGACATCCATCCCGGACCGTGTCTGCACCCAGACAAGCATGGTGAGAGCAATGAGCTCGCCGACACAGAAGCTGAAGTAGGCTGTGTTGAAGTAAGTAGAGAGCTTCTTCGATTGTTTCGGGTCATCTTTCCTGAACTGATCAGCACCATGGGCAATCATGTTAGGCTTCATGCACCCACTCCCTAAGGCCACCAAGTAGAGAGCAATAAAGAACATAGTGGCCTTGAAGCCTTTGGCCTCCACGCAATGCTCTTCTTTAGATATCATGTTGCATTGAGGTGTCCTCAGTTGGGGGAGATGCGCCTGGACTGCTAGTAGTATGAATCCCTGGATAAAACCAATACAAACAGCCACCATGTTAGTAAAACTATAGCTTCTTTTCCCCTTCAGCACCTCCCATTTTCTTTTCTCCCTTCTTGATATATGGTGTATTTAATTCATATTCTGAAAAGGATTTGTCTACCAAAATAACTAAATTAAATCAACACCAACATACATACAGAGGCAATTATGGTTGGGGGGTAACAGTTCTCCCAATTTTATTGGATGGAATAGTGCTTGTTATGAACTGTATTGTTTTACTTTGATCTTTTCTCAGGAGTTTTGAAAATTCACGGTTTCCTTTGATGATTTTATCCCCTTCCTTTTTTTTTTGCGTTTCTCGAGTGACTAGTAAAAGACTAAGAAAAGTTCAATATATTTGTTTGTTCAGTAAAATTCCTCAGTGTCTTCTTCATTAATAATGACTTGTCTGCATCTCTATCCTCCTTGCTCAATTTGATGTTCATATAAGCCTGCTACAATTCGATGGTTTAGTGTAATTCATAGAGAAAGAACACAAAGACTTACTGAGAGCTCCACAAATCCAAATATCAACATAGTCCAGAAGCTCCCCAGATAAGAATCTGAAAGGAATCCCCCAAGCAGAGACAAGAGAAAGATAGTCCCGACGAAGTTGGTCACTATGTTTGCGGATTTTGACAGTGGAAAGTGCATCTCATTGAACACATATGTTATAAGGTTGTTCCCCACAGCAGCAATTGCCATGATTTCAAATGCTTGAATGCCTGGAAAGCAAAAGCAGGAATAAGCCAGATGGTTTAATATATGTAACCTATTGTTTTCATTCCAAGTACATTAAATTAAAAAGAAAAGGAGAACCTTTTAAGTGACTCTCAAAAAGAGAGGGGGGGAGAACCAGTGGAGCTTTCCCAGCTATCTAAATTCCCAATAAAGTAGTATATAGCATATAGGCACTCGAAAAACCCAACAGATAAATGAATGGAAAAATAATACGCATACACTTAATACATTTGGAAAAGCTGAACATCCTTTTTGTTGCTTCCTTATTAAAACTGGCACCTCAAGGGCCTTTTTTTCATGTTAAATACTTCAAGAGTCTTCAGCAAAAATATAGCAATGAGAATACCGATCAAAATTCAGAGTGTGTGTGTAGGGAGGGAGGGAGAGAGAGAGAGAGAGAGACCTAGAACAAAGGCAGCAGCTCTCATGCCGCCATGCTTGTTGGGCTTGCAGGATTTGCCTCTCCAGTCAACAGAGAACTCAGCAAGCACTGACTCCCCTTGGAAATTCTGTTCTGCCTCAACATCCATATCTCTTCCTTGCGCACACACTCCTCGTCTATCTGCCTCACGAGAGGAGAATCTCTTGGGGAGAACTTGGGTAAATCCAAGGCAAGTTGATGCAGTTATTTATAATGGTCAGATGAGGAGAGAGAGAAAGAAAGAGAGAGAGAGAGAGAGAGAGAGAGAGAGAGAGAGAGAGAGAGAGAGAGGGAGGAGGAGTCATGGGTTGGTGCGGTGTGATTTCCCCATGGTGAAGGCAATGATGGTTCTGAAACAGTCAATGGATGGTGCAAGTCTCTATTGGAGGGTCAGAGTTCGTTGTGCTTCAGAGGGAGCAAAGTGGGGAGGACAGCAGAAAACTTGTCTCCCACATAGAAATCTAGGAATTGGACAGCTTAATAAATCCATATCTCACCCACATCAATTTAACAATCATCTATTTTTCTTATTAACTCTGAATATGAACTAAATAATGATAAAAAAGTAACACTTGGTGGTGATGTAAGTGGATTGGGAGGCAGAAAGTTGGCCTTTCCATGGAGCCATTATAATATGCTCGCATATTAAATTACTGAGTTTACCAGACGCACATATCTACAAGCAGACGTAAATAACATGTACACGTAGCTCTCATACATAATTTTGTTCTGAAATGAACGTACATATCCATTATTTTTTTTCAAAAAAAGTGTACAGATAAATAAATTATTTTTCTGCATATGAGAATCATATCAAGAACTGATGATGTAGATGTATCTTTTGTGATGACAACCAAGAAGGCATTTCAGATGGAACGAGAATCTTTGTTGCAAATTATTAATTCAAACAGTTAACGTTATGCAGGTTGGATCAATTAGTTAAACTATAGTTATCTTATTTCATATCTATGGTGCCTAACCCATGCATTCATTGAAGATATGAAACGAGTTAAACTATAGACATACAAACAAACCTGCAGGGGAGAGGGGAGAAAAGATTAATGATGTGAAGAAGATAAAGGAATGGGGGACCATATGACAATAGACATTGAAGGTTGAGCATGGAAATTAACTCTTTGTCCATACGTTCATGACTGACATGCAGAAAAATATGCAAAACTTGCCAATTCTATTCGTGTTTTTTAGTTAAGTAATTGATTCCATATCCTTAAGCTAGTAAGAAATGTTTCATTAATGTATATCAGGGTTAATACTTCTACCTTAGAATGAAAAAGTAGATGCACTTTTTTGAAAAAATAAATAAATTCAGTACAAAAAATCTAACTTCTCTTTTCCTAAAACCATATGGTAACATAAGGCATTCATTGGCTAATTTCATCATGTTTCCTGACGAAGTATGAGTACGTGATGCTTTCTCTTTATTTTATCCATAATAAAGCATTTCCGATGTCAAAACATGTTCTGTTTCATGTTAACTTGAAAGATGAAGTGACCAATCCCATATTTGCTGAATCGATAGTTTAATGAAAACTTAACCTTTGAAGTATTTGTTAGTACTAGTAGTGCTGATACTAGGCACAAGCAGATCATATTTTTACACTCGCTTTTTTATTTTTTATTGAATGCTGAAAACCGTTTCAGGTATGAACCATGTTTTGCTTCATGTTGAGTTGAAAGATAGAGTGGCAATCCAACATGTGCAAAATTATTGGTACTGTATAAGTTTCATATCACAACTTAGGACCTCATTCAAAAAGACTAGCCGGAAGATATTATTTAGATTTCTTTATCCCGTATAAGTACCCAAGATCTACCTGGTGCATAGCCGATATAGGACTAACTAAACACAAGTCCGCATGGATCCTCACATATCCCCCTTCCCTCTCCGTTTAAGTCGTGGCGTCCTCTTTAGTCCACAAGCACCATAATCGGCCACAATGAGTTTGTGCTGCAGTATCCTCTAGTCCACATAGATCATGGATCGGATCCGTTTTGATACCATTTGTCACAACTTATGACCTCATCCAAAAAGGCTACCCGCAAGGTGTTATTTAGATTTTTTTTGGTTCTATATAAGTACCCAAGATCCATTTAGTGCATAGCTGATAGAGGACTAAATACACGCCCTCATAAATCCTCACACTTCATCAACCCTAAAACATTTAATACTTAATAGTTCTGAACTAGTGCTGTGGTTATTGCTCCAATTAACTAAATATATCATCACTATCACTCCCATCCACAGCTATTTACCACCACCCCTGCTTGTGGTTGGCATGTCCTTGTTTGCCAATTACCACCTACTATTTAGTGGTCCTATTTTACAAATTACCCCTTCCACCACTCTGCTTTTGTTGCTGTTCCAGCTGCAATTGCACCAGCTTTTAAGATACCACACACATTCGACATGCCATAGCTATCATAGAACAATAACAAATCTCACGATACATTATAATAAAAATCTACATGTCGGTCATATATAAAGATTGTAAGATGGGACCCACAAGACAACATGGGCCTGTAGATGGGCCAAGTGGGCCTTCCTTTTACAAGGTCAGATTTGATTCGCACCAGTCAGCAGCGGGCCTTTTCTTAGCTGGATAAGTTGACTGCCCTGGGCGATCATGGTCCTCCATGCCTTAAATTTGGACCACAGTGTGTGTGTGTAGGGTCAGGATAATCGCGGACGAGTGGTGGGTCAAGTGGGCCCTACTCAGGCCCAGCCCATATCAAGTTGATAAGGAGGCCCACCAGCAACAGACATCGGATCACATGATCTCATGTGGGGCCTCTAAGCCCATAGTTCTCCCAGCATGGTGAGTGCTTGTAAAGTAAAGGCCTCCCACCAAAGCCCACCACCTCGCTTACGTGCTTCCTTGGGTCAGAAAAAGGCACATTCTTTTGACAAATGCCCTCTCTCTAAGTTTTTATCTCACTTCAAAACTTAGGTTAAGATAAGGGTGGAGAGTATACATTTTGCTACTGTATGGTCAATGGACCAGCCATGTTTAAAAACTAGGAAGAAGATTCTTTATTTTTGCCCGGGGTAACTTCTATAATTGTGTAATTATGTTACGGTAGTCACGCCAGGGATAGCAAAATAGGTTGAAGATTTACCCTTAATAGGAAATCCGACAATGTTAAATTGTATCATAAATATTGTTGTACGAGATATTTCATGATAATGAGTTTCGACATTCTTTAATTTAAGACTGAACGATAGAGATCTCACCTTTCATCATCAACCACCTTTGTATTGCAGGACGATTGATGATTGTGCGCAATTTGTAAAATACTTGAGACAACTAATGTTTGTTCTGGTCGATCACTATCTCATAACCTAATAATGGGAGATTGAAGCACTCTAGTTTAAAGAGAGGATTTCGACTCCATGACAATCCCTCATATAGAGAGAACTTTGTATTATGACCATAATAATGTCATGGAATTTACAATTATTTTTAGCAAATAAATAAGGTTTTGTTTTGTGATCCTAAATTGAGTAAAATGGAGGAAAATGATCGATATAGCTCACCTCAACTAGTTTGGGATTAAGGCTTAATTGAGTTGAGATGAGTTGAGTAAATGAATTAGGCTTTCTATTTTTGCTTACTGAACAAAATATAAAGCAAAACTACAGAATTAAGATAGTTGTCAATATAATTTGCTTTATGGATGCTTGCATCCAGACCATCACAAATAAAGCATGAGAATTTAAAATAAGCATAATGGGATAATTTTGCTGCAAACAGGAGAATGAGTTAGACTCATGTAGATTAGAGAAGGGATTATGTCTGTTCGAATGGCGGAAAAGTTGACCGAAAATGAATCGATTTAAAGTAGATGAGGATGAAGAAAACAGGAAAGGACCTATAAGAACTTAAAAATACTCTTCCAATTCAGAGAAACAATTAGCCAAGTAGAACAATAGAACATATGAAAGGGATGATTGAACTTGTTATATTTTTTTATTAGAAATGTTCCCCTCCATGCTCTTGAGAAACTCATGGAGTTCTGTTTTGACAAAGGTTGATGATTCCTTTGCCTTTCTTAGGCATTTTAAAAACACACACACAAAATCATGTGCAAGCATAATGACGTTTTGGCATAATTTTTTGCTGTTTGTAGTCACCAAAAAGAGATCAAGGTGACTCTAGAATATTTTAATCCAAATGGAAGCCGAACTATAGTTTGGTTAGGCTTGAGCTTGGTTTGTTCTTAGTTGAACGGATAAAAATGGTGGGGCTTTCCCCTTCTTTTTGGTTGTGGTGTGCTAACAACCATCATTAGTATAACTTTCCAAGTCAACCCTAGCTTGAATCTTGTGGCCTCATTTTGTTTTCAAGTCCGCAAGGGCACAGATATTCATCCACTCCTACTCAATCCAAATAAATTAATAAAACCTAGAAAGAAAAGAAATCAAAAGTAAGCATTAGAGAAACAAAATCTGAAAAGTCCACCCCTCACAGCTCGGTCCATAATTCTCCAAGTCTGGAAAATTCTTCGATGCCGATCATGTTTTTAGAGAAGCTGATTTCTTCGTGGATTGGCTGGAAGGTAGAGATTTTGATTCCGACATCCCCTAAGATGTCACGGTGCACCTAGACTTGCCTCTTTTATTACATTTGTATGAGATTTTGTTATGGACTATCTCACTGAGATCGTTTTAAGGGTACTCTTTGTCACCTTTTATCAAAAATTAAAAAAAAAAAAAAAACTTGGCTCATAATTTTTCACGAGGAGAAATTGAGACTCATAATGAGTGGCAACCACTTTTGCTAATGGAACTTTACGGCTAGCTTCCACTATATCATAGCATTGATTTGGATGAAACATTGCTAAGCAAGTAATCCAATTAGATTGTCGAGACTTTGTCGAGCAATCTTTGGCGTAAGGTCAAAAACTTAGCTCCACGCAGAGATTGCAGATGTTGTTGCTAGATTTAGCTAAGGCTTGTCAACTTCAATAGATTGATCTTGATCTCCAAACGTGCTAGCCATCCTTGTTTGAGGATCTTGGGAAGCTTTCACCAACCGGCCTTTTGTGTCCACGCCATCCTTTCTCCAAAAAGGCTTGACCTTTTGCCAAAGGTATTTGGAAAGTTTGTACCACAACAATATTAAGTTCTTTCTTTCAAATGATGACGCATAATATATCCATCTCACAAAGATACATGTCTTGATTCGATTTGGCGGCTAAAGTTGGAAAGCAATGGTTGGACCTTCTCTTAGAGATTAGGTGTCACTTATGGTTCTATGACTCGGAGAAATTATACTATATGCTGCATACAACATATTATGGACTTGGATGCCACAAATCACAACCACTCATTCTTGTAGTGGTGTACCGAGATGCACACCACAAAAACGAGCAGTTGTGATTGGTAGCATGGCCATGAGGTGCATGTGGTGCAGGGTATAATTTTTGTACATCTCTCTCTCTCTCTAAAATTTCACGTTGCCTTCAACAAGAAGGTCGGAATAGAGAAGGCGAGCAATATCAATGCGCCTAGATTTACCCAGATAGGAGAGAGGTGGACCATGTTTGGTCAAAGAAACCATAGTTCTTTTAGGTTCTGAAGACTCAATTTCTGAAGACAATGGAGATGAAAGCCAAGAGAAGAAAGAGAATATTATTGGCTGGATCCTGGGACATATCACCGCCCCGTAGATTTCCTATTTTTCTTTTGTGGATTTTGTCGAGCGGAGTTAGGTTCGCCTCATGATATCTCTTGGGATGTGACATCCTTATTTTGCTGACATGTTTCCACTATTGTGAGGCGGCTCTCATTTTATCTTGAACATTCTTAAATATATCAAAGTTGGTGTTCGCATAATAGGTACCAAATGCAAGGATGGGGCATGCAGGTATTGTTGGATCTGACACCTTCCATACTTGCAAATTAATTAGAAGACAAAAAAATATGCTATATCTGGGTGTAGAAGGGGAATTCTATGTGTCACGCCTCGGATCCAGATCCGTGACACGGCCGTGCCATTGCCGACTATCGCCCAGAATAGCACGCAGCCTCATACAGGGGTAGCAGGTAGCCAATAGATTTTAAACTTTCATATATTAGAATATTTGCAGTACAACCTTGAAGGCTGATACAAAATACAGAACTTCTATACTGTCCAAATGTACAAAAGTATGTAGGCTTCTCCAAAAAATAACGAAGCTCTGTAATAAAAGAAAAATATATCTGATGGCGATCACTGGTGAGGATCTGGAAGAAAATAAAAAAACAAACAGGCAAGAGCTACACGGCTCAGTAAGTAATCCTGGGTAATCCTATCGGATCAACTAATAGGCCAGACATGTTTATCAGGGTTTGAGAAGCTGACATGCATATTATCTAACAATTTATCATGGCATAATATGTAGGCGAGGTAAACAGAGCAGTATTTTAAGTCAGACAGACATTTGCATAAAGTATACATATGAAATCGTGCCCCGGCATGCCGTGGTCCATTCTCTCGGATGCTACTGCGAAGTCATTCTCGACCACTGGTGGGGCCAGCTTAGTCATTCTCGGCCACTAGCAAGGCCAGGTTAGTTATTCTCGGCCACTAGTAAGGCCAGCTCAGTTGCATTCGATCAGTAGCATCTTTGAGCCCATATAGTGTCTCTTGGCTAGATAGCATTTTGCTATACTAACTTACATGCATGATTAAAATATCAGCATAATCATGGTGCATACATGGTCATAGTTTATGAGATCAGGCAAGTTACTTATCCATCATAACATATCATGCATGAATTATATATACTTAAAAAATTGCTTAGGAGATGTTAGTAAACATGGCATGATTCATAACAGGATTAGAACATGTTACTTACAATAAGTTATTATCAATTCCTTGAATCCGGACGACGAGACTTTGATTCCTAAAACCATATTATAAGACTCACATTATCCGCTATTTGTCATAAATTTTAGTTCAATTGAAGTAAATTTGAATCTACAAGGCCTAATTGGGCCTCTAATGAAAGGGTTGGGCCTGATTTGTGGTTAGGTCCACTCTTTCCTAGCCAATTTGGCCTTCTGCCAATTTAATTAGGCCTGGTCTGGGCCTGATTTAGGGCTAATTGGGCATGCTGGAGTCAACATATTATGAACATGGTTCGGACCCAGCTGAATTGAGTTTAATTGGGTTCGGATTTAGCCCAATTTGCTTAATTTGGGTTCATTCAGGCTTGGTTAGATTCGGACCCAACACTATTTAGACTAAATTTGACCCATTTAATTCGATTGGGCTTGGATCAAACCCTTAATTGGATTTACCCAAACCAATTCAGGCTATTTGGGCCTAACGGGTTTCGGACCCGAACTTGGATCTGACCCGTTAGGCAGCTTGTTAAGGGCTCTTCTCGGAGGTTCCAGAGGCTTCGGCCTCTTTTCGCCCGTGGCTCTCTCTCTCCTCCGGTCTCTTCGTCTCCCTCGCTTTCCACCGAAACCCCCTGCTCCGGCCGAAGCCCCTCCCCGGCCTCCTCCTCTTCCGGTGCCTTCCTCTTCCCTTGCCGCCTTCCGGTTCTCCCCCTCCTCTCGCAGGCGACTTGGGGGGGGGGGGGGGGGGGGGACGAGGCTCCCAATCCACCGGCCGAGGTGGTGCTCCCCTTTCGGAGTGGCGGCGGTGGGAGGCCGGCTCTTTCCCCCTTCTTCGAAGTGATGTCGGAGGAGAGGAGAAGAGTCGGGAGGTGGGATCGAGGCCGATCTCCTCCGGGAGGACCTCACCGGCTCCGACCACGGCGAGGTAAGGCCTTGGTCCGAGGTAGATATTTTATTATATATATATATATATATATATATATATATATATATATTGTTTCTTCTTCTTCTTCCGTTTTCCTTCTTTTCTCTCTCTCTCTCTCTTTTTTTTTTTGATAACAACGGATGATTCATACCCTTATGGTATCCAAAAAAGTCAAAAAACAGCAAGTCTCAGAACGTTTTAAGCAACTTCCTCTCCCCAACCCATATGCCCTATGGAGTGATCGGCTACATACGAAGCTACCCAATCTGCGGCCCCATTGGCCTCTTTATAAATATGCTTGGCTTGAAAACTTGCACTCTTTTTTTATCTTGGATTTTAGACTTCTACATGCACATTGGAATTTACCATGCTTGCAAAGCTTGTGGCCTACGAGAGCCGTCTTTCTGTTAAAAACTTTCAATTCCTATGCATATCTACTATCCTATCTTTTCATATGGCTATCCTTTCTTTCAGCTAGATGAGCATCCATGGTAAAAATCAGTGACATATCTTCGTAAACAAGGAGGAGATGGTGGAGATGATGATGACAAATAGTTAGTTGTTACATTTAATTTTGACTATTGGATAGAAGCATCATATTGATTAGATATCCACCTACCATTTAAGCGCATCATGGCTTGTCAGGGATGGAAGGGACGCCATTGATTTGTAAAGAATCTCATTCGTTCGTTGGTGGATGCATCTCATTCAATCTGCAGTGAGTGTGATTAAAGAAATAAGGAGGTTCAAATCAGCTGTCAATAAGACACTACTTTCTTTTCTTTAAAAAAAATCCTTTATATGGTTAGTGTGCAAAATCTTCAGTACTATTGCTTATTCACTCTACTGCATGCAAACATTAGCAAACAAAGTTTTCAGCAGATTGTTGTATCACAATGTGATAACTGACAAACAATTTATTCAGAAATCAACTGAAGTTTCGCTTCTCCCATTCATTAGACTCTCTCAATCTCTTCAGAAAACGCCATCCTTTAGAATTCATCATCAGTCACGAAGTTAAAGCTCGATACGTTTTGGTACTTCAATCCTTGAGCTCTGAGCTCTCTTACAAATGAAGGATGTTGAAGAAGCTTCCAGCATTGCCCGAAGCCTCAATGTTTGACACAAGGAGTTGCTAAACAGCAAAGAAAGCATTGCTGTCAGGTTTGCCAGTGCTTTCAACCCCACTAGAGGCTGAAATGGCTTTGGTTTACCTCGAGAAATCAATAAGCCATGACTGAAGGGATGATGATTCCTCTTTGCACCAATGAAAACACCCAATTAGAAGTTCACCAGATGAAGTAACTGTCCACCCAATTCATTCATCCACAATCTAATCAAATCAAGCATCCACTGTCTTTCAGACCATATATTCATCAATGACACTACTAGAGGACGAGATGTCATGGCGCTTTTCCTTTGCGGTTGATTTCAACTGACGGCACATCATGCTCTAGAAGGAGAATCTATCGAGGACGGGAAAGCACCAAATCATGAAGACTGTAGCGCCATTACCAAAATTTTGTCTAACTCTATTAATAGTTGTGCTTGTGCTTTATGGGCATAATCTTTTCCCATCATAGGAAACCAGGAATTACTACATTTCAGTTGTCACCCAAAAAAGCTAGTTGAAAGATATTATTTAGGTTTCTTGATCCTATATAAGTACCTAAGATCTATTCAGCGAATAACCGATATGGGACTAAATACATGCTTATACGGGTCCTCACATAGTATCCCCTAGTACACATAGATTATTGACTTAGTCTGTTCTGATACCATTTGTAATAACTCAAGACCTTACCCAAAATAGCTAGCTGGAAGGTATTATTTGGATTTCTTGATCCTATATAAATATTCAAGATCTACTGAGTGAATAACCGATGTGGGATTAAACACATGCCGCACGGATCCTTACATCAGTATTGACTTTAATGTATGATTAGTTTGAAAATAGAGATGAGAGTTGCCCTTGCAAATATAGAGATGTCTCTCATGATCGCTATGAAGAATAATATAGAGATGCCTCTCATGATCATTAAAAAGAATCTTGTCACGGCCACATTTCGCTTCTATCAACTCCACACTGGTGAAGATTCTTCTACTCTCTCTCTCATGTTTCATGTATTGGTGGGTGTTTAATCATGAGTTATGAGCAGTGGTAGAATTCTCACGACCTATGCTTGTCAATTACCATTCTTGGACTGTTAAGATGCAAGGGGCATTACAGTAGGGGAAAGAGAAATGAACTAGAAAGAGCAAGAATCTATTCATTTTAACTGTAAAAAGTAGTAGGAAAAGAGGGAGAAAAGTTTTACCAAGAGCTTTTTTTTTTTTTTTTTTGATACATCGACTGCTCATACTAAACGCACATAAGAATAGCCAGCCATGTCAAAAGAAAAAAGACAACGCAAAGGAGGAGGAACACTAGAGTTTCTTTCAAGGGCCTAGTAGGAGCTTCTGTGATGGAAAACCGTAATGGATGTGTTCTGCAAGTATCTTTTTCAGCTTTAATACCATAACCATCTGTTGCCTTCGATAATCCAGTTCTCCATGTTCATTCAAAAAAAAAAAAAAAAATCAAACAATTCCTCTCATGCATTGTCTTTATGAGCCTTTATATATTTCTACTCATTTTTTCCACTCCATAAAAATTTCATCTTAAACATGTAATTATTCATATTGTTTCAAAACTCACGAGACCTCTGAACTCGATTATTGTTTATACTTTTGGAACAATCTTTCCTTCCTTCAAGAAAAATGAAACGACAATTTAAAAAAAAAAAAAAATCTGGGGCAGCATAATATTGGCCTATTTACTTAGCCTGGCCCCATTCCCCATCCCAGTTCTTCCATTGCCCTCTTTCAACAAGTTGGCCCAAGTCATTCCCTGGCTCTGTAGGCCTAGTTGATAACCACTAGAGCCCAGCGATGCTTGATGGACTCTTCTGCAAATTGACTGAGACCTGATTTTCTTTTTTTCTTTTTTTTGGTACGTTGGCAGCTCACACTAGTTAGCATTGCCATCAGAGTCAAAGGATAAAATACTTCATAAAGGTGGAGGAATAGATACAAAACGGATTCAGAAAATCTCTCTAAAATGATGAGTAGCAAAGAAGGCGACCCAATCAGCAGCTTGATTCGTCTTCCAGAACACATGCACAATCTGGTAGGTATCACACTTTCTTAGCAATCTCCGGATGTCATCTAGACCTGATCCATTCACGAAGCTATGAATAGGTCTGGAATGAGTACGACCCCCGCGATAAGTTCTGACTCTAACTAGTTTAAGATATGGATCCACCACCCATAGATTTCAATAGATCTAATCTGATTAAGCCTGATTTGACCCCACGAAGATTGTAAAGAAAAAAAAAAAAGAGGTCCACGACATTAAATGTTAGCCCTGATTTAGAACAAGTGAGGGATTAGATATGGGTCTACAAGTACGATCCAAAATCAGTTTGGGTTGAATTAGGATAATACTAACTTCCGTGGTGGCGCCGAAGAGACCATCCCTAGCCGTTAGCTTGCCGAGGACGATGACCGGAACTCACCAGTTTGGATATGAAGACCGTCACCATAATATCTGATTCCAATCTATAATTTTTCATTTGCCTTTATAATCTTCATGAATTAATTCTTTTTCCACTACAACTTATGCCGCACAGGAGACATGCAAACATTGAATAAAATTTCGAGGGAAACTTGAAGAAGTTGAACACTTCTAGAGAAATTGTTGAGCGCTTGTTAAAAGGCTTCAAGCCATAGCGCTTCATAAAAGATTTATAATGTGATTTGAAGTTTTTGGACTGATACAGTTCCACCCAGGTCGAAACATGCTCATGAAGTCCTCTAACCACAGAAGACGACATTTAAAACTAGGTTAGAATTACTCAAGAACACATTAAAACTTAGAACCGTTTGATTTGCAGAAAAGAATGAAAAAAAATTGTGGCCAACAGAAAAATATAAAAAAAACTTCTTATTTAGTTGAAGAAATGCCTTAAAAAAAAGAAAAAGAAAAAATAGTATTTCTATAAAAATAAAATTTCCATATCCAGACATCATATTTTCAATTTTTTTTTTTAAAAAATATTTTGGTGAGAAAACAATTTTCTCATGAATCAAACGGGTACTTTAGATTTATAACAAAGCATCTCAATCAACAAGTCATACATATATTAACACACAGACATAATACCACGGATTTCCCCACAATCCTGTTTCAAATATTGATCAAGCTACTGTAACTCGGGCCAGATTTCCTAGGGTTGAACAATGTCCAAATTGATGATATAACAAAGGGCACCATCGATCCACATCTGGCTAAAATACAATTGGATGCAAAAATCAACAAGAAGAGAAGCTTGGTGCAAGCAACAAAACACTTCTTACCTGCAACACCCTATAGGGCATAAATCAATTCCTTGGGGCGTTAATTACAAGACCAGAAAGGTGAAAAACAGCCAAAGCCCCTCTCTAGCCATCAAACTAAGCAAGCAAATAGAACATTCCCCCTACCTAAAACAAAGCTATCATAGATTACATGAAACCAGAACCGAATCAGCACAAACTACAGAACAGCAAAAGCAGACTCATCACAGCTAGTTATTATCTCTACCTATGTTAATTCATATTCCCGTAAAATTTTTAAGAGTCTGAATGCAAGTTCAGATGTTATGCAGTACAAGTTGTATGGTTTCTTTAGATCACATCTCAAATGTTAGAAAAACTAAAAGATTTCCCTCATCATCCTTAAGATAAGTGTCCCTTTCTCTAAGGGCTGCTGGATGAAGCCTCGAAGCTGCTGGGAGTATATTTTTCCATCAACTTGGTGAGGGCAGCATCAAATTCCTTTTCCAGCTCCACTTCCTCTGCAATATACTTCCGCCTAAGCTCAACCTTCTTCTCCTCATGCGAACGAATAAGCTTTTCTCTCTCTGCCTCAAATTCTTTGACTTCCTTCACCTGGCTATCGATAAACCTTGCTATTTCTTCCTTCCTGTTTTTTAGGGGAAACAAAACAGTTCCCCAACAAGAAAAAATAGTAAGCAAAAAGCATAAAACCAGGTGCAGGGATTCTTCCTTCCTGTTTTTTAGGGGAAACAAAACAGTTCCCCAACAAGAAAAAATAGTAAGCAAAAAGCATAAAACCAGGTGCAGGGACCAACTCCACAATGGAGACAAGTGCACCATCACGCTCATGACGACCAGGTCAATGCAGGTTCTGGGCATCAAGGATCCAGCCATACCCAAATTGGGTATAAATCCATATGGTCCACTCATGCTCAATGAAACTAGAGTGCATCTAATATATTATACAACTACCCAGAATTAAAACTAGAGAAACACATGCTCCCTTTCTTACATAATCACGATAACTGCCCTCTAAAGGATAGAAAATGTGCCATATAGCAAATGGTCAAGTAGCATAACATCACAAATTTAAAATATTTATCTAAATATTTTTTTTCTGATAGATAAAGAAATGTAGCAATGAATATCGAAGACTATTTAGCATCTAGCATTTATCAACAGTATCCATATCAGGAATTACCTAAGTCTGCGATCTTCAGAGGTTCCAGAATCAACAACAGATTGTTTAGCCTTAGTACGTTCCTCTTGTAACAATTTCTCAAACATGCTCTCTTTCTCCTCTATAGCATTGTGAACTTTGTCCATCTGCTCCTTGAAAAATTGCTCTAGGTAATCCATCTAATAGACAATAATTAAAAAAAAAAAAAGACAAACAGAATTAATCAGCACTTAAACACTAAATTGGTTGGTAAGGAGAAACAAAGTACATAGATCACTTTTTTGTGCACCAAGACAATTAGTGTTCAAAAAGTAATAACCAACCAGACTTCTATAGAGCACCAGGCATTGGCATTGACAATTATTTCTAAATACAAATAATAGTTCATAAAAATTTAAAAGAACAACAGGGTCAAACACAGAAATCAGAGGAGATATCCAAACTAGGACAATCTCTTTAATAATGCAAAAATACTACAGATTGTTCAGCACTACTCTCAATAGACCAGCTTACCTCTACTTTATTCTCTTCATGTTGGATCTTGGTTCTAAGCCTCACAATCCTGTTTTCTTCCCTGGACTCACGCAGTTTCTGGCTCATCACCCCACATGTCTCTTCAAGAGTCTTTGACCACTGCTCCTGTTTAACGACCTTGTTCTTCAGCCAGATTAACTGCTGATTATCTTCACTCATTTGCTTCATGGGGATTACAACCATTTCTTGATACGACCTCGTATCATATTTCAGCCGGGATTTGCCTAGGAGTTTTCATAGATATCAAAACTGGCAAACCTTTTGATTCTCCATAATAAATTAAAAGATAACATGCACACGTGTACAATATACCGAAACCATGAACAGAATCAGAATATATACCAAGCTGTGGAAACTAATCCAACCATGGAAACTCACCGAATTCATGAGTAACAAATTATCAAGAAGCACCTCAGACTTTTATCGCTTACATTCAGAACATTCAGGTGTATAGGCACATATGCCACACAAGGGACTACTAAATATCGATTTGATCAAATTAATGGAGAATGATCAACTAAAAACAAAGGAAAAGTAGGCAAGCTCGTACCATGGGAGACCAACAGTGTGATCAAGTACAATGGAATAAGCATACACCATTTCACAAGATATTGATGACCTTATCGACTGAAGGCACCATAACAATCAAGTGAAGAGAGAGGCATTTAGATTTCCTTTTTAACTGTTATTAGTTATACCACAAGGTTATTTCCTTTCATAACAATTAAATCTACTTTTCACACAAAATCATATCACGCTACATTGTAGAAAAATGTAAATGGAAGAACCTAATAACACGTGCAATAACTAAAGCTTGTATTGAACAAGATGATGCACACGTGTGACTCATATTAGGGTATCTGGGGACTGTGGCCAAATGAAAATCAAGCCAAAAGGATAAAAAAAACAACACTATTTCAGATACAATCCAAGTTGATCAATCTAATCTAACACAAACTAAAAAAATTATTATCAGTTTGCAGATTTAGGGTGATTAAAGGATGGTGTCTAAAGGCTTGTTCGATGTCTAAAAGTTCTCATGTGCCAATTCATAATAAAATCTGAATATAGAGAAATAAAAGGTTCAGAGTTAGAGAAGATAAAGATGAAAAAGCTTGTGCAAGGAAAAGAAAACAACAATCTTTTTTGCCACATTTTTGTAGACAACATCTGTTACTGCAATTCATTCTACACAAAGAAACTCTGTTTCAGAACTAAACAAAAGTTTTCACCTCATACAGCTCTGCCTTCTGTGCAGTACCAAGGGTAATAACATATCGAATCAAAATTTAACCTTGAAATCTCACCTGACCTCATATTAGTCTAAAGACAACCCACTTCATCAAAAGATAAGATCCACCCAAAAGGCACCCAATTTTAAGAAAGGGGAGGAGGCCCTTCTGATTCACTTCAAGACACGGCCAAAAAAGAGAGAGATAAAAAGAAAAAAGAGATTTTTTTGGGGTGGGGGATTCAAATTAATCCTCTCCGTGAACTCTCTCTACGTGTGCATAAAACAAAAATAAGCACACCCCCATTTGGGCCCCTCTCATGCTCCAAATTGTGATAGCCGATGCTCCTAACTATGTAATCACCAATGTGCTAATGGCACTGCTCAATCATCATAACAGAAGTTGTATGATTGACAAAGCTAAAACTAGGTGTTGCATAGGCCAGGTCAGTTCTTGTTGTGTTTGAGGCAAGGATACTCCGCCATAATGGCCATCCTGAACCCAACCTGTTTCTAAATAGGTTAAACAGTCAAACCCTAAACTATTTACCATACAGGTCAGGTGACATGACCCAGCTCCAGATGCTTAACCTGCTCAAAAAACAGGTCATTGTCAACCCAATAACCCAATAAGGCTGCCTGAATAAAATCAATCAAACCCAAAGGCAATGTAACGATGGCAGCATCACCAGCATCTTCATCCAAGTAAGAGAACACCATCATACACATCTCCAGTAAGGGAACAGGAGGCAGCAGAAGTGGAAGCAGGGACAAGGGTAAGGATCCAGAAGATATGCTACCAACAGAAGGGGCAGCCCTTGAAATTTTTATCTGCTGAATCAGGCATAAGGGGAGGCTATATAGACATATATGTATGTATGTGTGTGTGTGTGTGTTTAGGTTCATGTTTTGTCATATTACTTCGTTCACAAAAAAGCTATACATGGGTTTGAGACATTGTGTTGATCCAGCACAACTAATAAATGAGCTGTTTCAGATCAACTAACTCTCCAAACCTGAAACGGACCTACTTGATATATATGTTAGTCAGACCAGTATGTTTAGAACCTGAATCAAGATTATACCTGACCTGAACCTGCTAAATTGGTGTCATATTTGCAAGCCAGGTCAAGGATGTCACTAGCAACTACTACCCCATAATGATGTCACCAAGGCACTGAACAGGCCATGATGCACTTCCGAAAGAAAGAGAACATCTTTGTTCTAGAGAGAAGCATATAAAAACAGCTGCAACCTACACGACTGCATTTGTTATACTACTTTTATCAAAGTAAATAAGGTTTAGAGAACTACAGGTGGTAAGAACCATACTTATAGTGGAGGGGGACAACACATAAAAATGTTTTAGTTAAACAGGGAAAATGGAGATAATGAGTGTAGTGCACACAAACAGACCTCTCTCCTGAAAAAATAAACAAATAAACAAACAAAAGCTGAAAGCTGCTAGCCAAAGCTATCCTACAAGGATAGACAACCTAGAACCTTCAAGTCTCTTCTCCTTTAGTCAACAAAATGAACATTTACTACTCACCTACAAGTTGCATAATCAAAAGATAGTCAAAACTACCAGGATTAGAGAATATAGGTTAATTTCAACAAATTACAAAAAACTAGAAATAAGCTTATAAGAATAACGAACAGCTAGGAAGAGTATTACTAAAAAGCTTAGATTCTGTTTATTATACTCCATTCTGTTGAGCAGCTATCGATATTCAGGCTAAGACCACATTTCTTTTAAGTTCTTAGTAATGGCATAAACTGATTATAATAAATTTATTATAGGACGAGATCTAAACCTTTCTAGTGAAAGGAAAGTTCATACATGCATACACATGCAAGTGCGTGTGTGTATGAAAAGGCCTCAATCAAATGTTGGACAAACGATACCCAAATATGATCACTCACTAAAGAAGATATAAGTTGATATTTCCATTGAAATTAAAAAATGGTTTTCCTAGTGCTTGAGACTCCCCCATTCCCCTCCCCCCCCCCCCCCCCTTCCCCCCTTGCAAGGTTTGAGGGCCAGATATTTGCAGCCTTGTGGCCTGCATGCGGAGAGATTGTTTGCCTGCATGCGGAGAGATTGTTTCTGTATTTTGAAAACCCCTGACACCCAAGCAACCTTACTGTTGCACCAAGGCCCATCCTCTAATACTTCCATGGATCTTAGAGCTGAAAAATGAAGATAAAGTGCTAGATAACCAGTGTGTGGATGTGTTTTTCCTTTTTTTGCACAGAAACTAGAAAAGTTAAAAGAATAATTCCCCAAGGCTGCCAACATTGTTGCATTAACTAGCCATTCCTCCCTCCTTTAGTATAATAGAGTATTCAATGATTCCACCACCATGTCATAAATCAGGGGCATGAGAAATGTATGGAAAAAAGGTATAAAAGAAAGGATTTATTTTTATTCCGACCACTAAGAAAGTAGTCCTAGACAGCTTTTACATCTTCGAGTAGATTTCAGACATTTCTAGCATAAAGACAAATGTTGGGATACACATAAATAGTGCACCTTGCATGTACCATGCACACCTGGACATGTGACACGCTACAATCTGTTCCGAAAATGATTGTAGTTTCTATATGAACTCGCATCTAATTTTCATAAGATAAGCACGCCTCAGGTCCGTATGACATGTTACAACCCAGATAATGGATCTAAATGAAGAAAAATACCTTGAGAATGCTGGTTGAATGTTTCCATGTCTTCTTTGCTTGCCAAGTAACCATATAACTGGCGTTTACCACCTGGATAAAACAGTACCCGACGACGTTCCCAAGCCTCCCTGTCAGTTCCTTGCTCTGCAAAATGCTTGTGAAGACGTTCAGCCTCCAAGTAGCCCATTGCAGTACCTTCAAAAATTAAAACACTCATCCCACGATGCCCATGAGGACCATAGGAGTGACGTGCTTTTACTGCAGCATAACTGTTGAAATATTCAAGAAGCTCTTGGTTTCCCATGCCGATCCACTGCAGTTTATTAAATACAAAAATAGTGAACACAAATAGAAGATTAAGACATTAAAGAAATGAATGTAAAAGCAAATCATATGATCACATACAAGTTTGACTTAGAACTCTTAAGACCAAATTCCAGAACTAGCAATGAGTTGTCACGTGATGATAACATAATGAAGCGGAGAGGAAGTTAGGGGGCTTAGGTGACAACGTAAATGGTGTTTTATGATTCATTAAGACATAACAGGTGCAACTGCTCAGTATTTACTGTTAGTGGTTCCCTCCTCTTCCCTCAATCAGTTAAGCATTAAAGGTTCTACAATAGTGACACAAATGGCTACAGGCTCAATGATTCAATTTTTCAGTATAAAAAGTAACATTTTGTCCATCATACGGTCAAAGTGGGAATAATTAATGACATAAACAGGAAACAGATGATGCAATCCAAAAAAGGAATGATAATGATACCAAAGTTAAAGACTCACAATCCATTACAGCTTGCTGTTCTCTCTTCTTTCTGTCAATTCACAGTAAATAATAAAAAAGTATAAATGTAGAATGAGAGTTAAGTATCACTGCAAAGCCATTTATCTACTCATCTTCATGAGGAAAAGTAACTCAGCTCATTTGCTCCTTCCAGAAAATCTAAACTCTACTAATCTGCATATATTTTTTACAGGTTTCTTTGGTGCATCTAGATCACATTTTTGCCAGCACTAGGGATTGATTCTTTAGGGCAAAACATGATTAAAAGTTTTCCCTAATACAAATGCAACATCATCGAATAATTGAATAAATTAAAGCAGAAGATGATGATAAAAGCACTCCCACAATAACAAATTGGAAGAAGTTCCACTAGTAAGAGGGACCTTTATATACTTTACATTTTCTCAGGACTAGAGCAAAAGAACAAAAGCTAGAAGTTAAACGTTACTCATCACGGACTAACAATATCAACGCAGATTTAACTTAAAATCATTTTTCCTTCTAGTAAAAAGGGATTTTTGGCGAATGATGAGTAAAAACTAAGGACTCATTTCAAGCATGCAAAACTTAAAGATTTGTTTTGCAACATTAAACAATATATAAAATCTTAATTGCATGCATAATCCATATCGCAACTATTAGAGATTATTATTGGAAATCAGTTCCAGATATTTCCTTCATCAAGTGTAAATCAAAACAGAGGTGCCAACTTAAGCATGGTAAGATAGGTCTATTTTTGCAAAATCTCTAACATTAGGTTTCAATATTTTCACAAAGCATAGAATTAAGAATCTCGTCTTTGTTGTTGTTGGATCATTTTCATCTGAAGCAACTTACTCCATACTTCAAACCCCGGGTGCAACACCACTTATATTAAAAATGTTGAAATACTCTTGGAATTTATCTGAAACTTCAAAACTTAAAATCTAACGCGAAAGCCATAATTCTAACTTTCAAATTTTTTAAAAAAATAATTATAGTGACAGACCCTTACTTCTACATTTGATTTGCTATAACCCGAGGCCACCACATGCTCATGTTTAATTAGCTAAAGAAGCTAACATCAAAAGATTTGCAGTGTTTGTGATCGCAAATGCTGATATCTGATCTTCATTTGACTTATTATTATTCTGGTTCCCAGAATAAAGCCCATACAGAGCCCTTCTAATGCAACTTAATCATGTTCTATCACTTCTAGTCCTAGCAACTCGATAAAACTCAAGCAGACAACAACTTTAATCTCAAGTATATTTTTAACCATTAGCAACAAATTGAAAAACCTTCTCTAGAAAATATGTGGCTTGTGCAACAGATCCCAAACCTTAATGATGTCAAGGATTTTAAAACTAGTCAACAACAAGATGCTCGCTCCAACTTGTTCCTCCCTTAGAGCTTGCACTAACTGATCCAGAACTAATCCTTAATCACATTAGCATGCATCAAACACCAAAACTACAGGCATCTATACCTTTCAAATGAAACCCAACAAAAACCTCCACATCTAACTACCCTTCTTTGTACAACACATTCAAGTAATAACACTGATCCGAACGAGGGAGATAGAATCACAAAGCCTTCGTTCTGATCGTTCAAATAGGAGAGAGAAATGTTTTTGGGACCAAGGGGTTATATTGGGAAGAGCTCCCATACACTTATGACTCTCTCTGTTACAGGTCTCCCCCCCTACTACAGAGGCTATCCCTTCCTTTTTTAACTCCCAAGCTTCTTCCCCTACTCTCTCTTTCTCTCCCATAATCCCACGAACCCGACGTGGACCACCTCCTCTGGAGTGAGCAAGATGTCGAGTGGTTATGTGGTGCAACTGCATGGAACAAAGAACTGGCTTCCCATGCTACTCCCCCACATCCCACGTTCTCCCCAATAACCATGCATGGCTCAGAGGTACCTCAAAGCCTCCCGGGTCCCACGTTGCATGAGATTATGCCATGCAACAAAACAAGCGCGTCACGCGGGTTAGTTCGGAAAACTTCCCCCATCCCTTGTGCATAGTTCTTGAGGTGGGACCCAGGCGCGGATGCATGATGGCTCGGGAGTAGGCTTGGAACACGCATCCCACGCTCCTCACTCCCACGTCCATGCAATGGTTACCGTGCATGATGCGGGATGGCTCGGCTCGAGCTTCCTCCTGCTTGGCGAATGTATGGGACTCACCATCATCTTCACGTTGGGATGCTTTCTCCTCCTCGCATGGAACTCGGAACACACGTCGGGTATGGTTCTCCTCGCATGGAACTCGGAACGCGCTTCCTCCCGCGCGTCGTGTGATTCCACTGGCGTGGGGCTGAGACAACCAAGACACTCGTAAGTGCTAGAGATCGTCCCGGATCACGGCTCCCCTTCCTTAGGAGGAGCCAGCTCCTGCTGGTTCTAGAACCGAAGGTGGGGAAACTGGGATTGCCCAGTCTCCTTTGAGAACCATTTTGCCGCACTGGGTCGTTGGCCCTTTCGTCCAACTCGGAAGGACTCCCTAGTGCCGCGCCGGGTTGTGGTTGTCTTCCGTTCCAAGATAGCATCTTCTGCCAACACAGTTTCTTGTGCGGTAACCAAGTCCTCTACAGTCGGTAATGTCTCACCCGGCTCGTCGTCCAGCATTGACGGCTCAAAGGGCTTCAATTTTTCAATGTTAACAACCGAGTACATTTCCATATATACTGGCAGCTCTAGTTGGTAGGCATTGTCGCCGATCTTTCGAAGGATCTTAAAAGGTCCATAACGGATGGGTTTAAGCTTTTTCCCTTCACCTTTCAGTTGTTGCTTTCCCAGATGTAACCAAACAAGATCACCCACTTGGAAATTACCACTGACTCGGTGCCGATCATGACGTTCTTTGTATTTCCGCTGGGCCCTTTGTAACTGTTGTTCTACCTCTTGGTGAACCTTTCTGATGTTTTCCAAGAACTTTTGTGCCCTTGTCATATCACTTCCTTCTCTGGTTGTTCGTGGTGTAGGCCCGATCGTGAACTCCAAGTCAAAAGGGCTTTGTGGTAGAAAACCCAAGCAAACTTCGGCTGGAGCTTTGTTTGTCGAGCTGTGCACCGTGTGATTGATGGCAAATTGTAGGAAAGCAATGCTATCGTCCCAAGTTTTAGGATGCCGAGCATTGTAGCCCCGGAGAAGATGGACAATGGTCCGGTTGACAACCTCGGTCTGGCCATCCGTTTGTGGATGGAAGGCCGTGCTCCGTTTAAGCTTTGTGTCCATCTTGGCCCACAGAGAACACCAGAATTTGCTTAGGAAACGACTGTCACGGTCGGAAACAATTGAGCTGGGAAGCCCGAAGATTTTCCACACATTCTCAAAAAAAAGCCGTGCCGCCTCTTCACCTGTGATACTCTTCTTGCAAGGCATGAGCACCACCATTTTTGAGAACCTATCGACCACAACAAATAGGTAGTCATGTCCCCGCCGTGTCTTTGGAAGGCCACCCAAGAAGTCCATTGAGACACTTTCCCATGGGCGTGTCGGAACAGGCAATGGAGTGTATAACCCGACTTTCCGATTGGCGGGTTTGGATGTGCTGCACAGCACGCAGCCCTTCACAAATCGGACCACGTCCTGCTGCATCCGCGGCCAGAAGACATATCGATGAAGATTCTGCAGAGTCTTGGTAACTCCAAAGTGACCTGCTACTTTTGAGGTGTGCGCCTCCCGTATCCAGCACACACGTTCGGCTGCTCGTGGTATGCATAGCAGCTCTCCTTTGTAGAGGAGTTTATCCCGTAGGACAAACTCGGTTGGCCTTCTTGCTTCAACATCTGCTAGTGCGCTTTGAAAATCAGGGTCTTCTGAATACCAGCCGGCGTACTCCTCATGGGTGGTTGGCTGCACTTGCATAACCGCTGATAAGCACAGGGCTGCGGCTGGCGGTCTCGAGAGCATGTCAGCCATTTTGTTGTGTATGCCTTTCTTGTATTTGATCACCAGGTTGAACTGTTGGAGGTACGTCATCCATTTCATATGACGCGCCTGCTGCAACCTGGACTGAGTTTGCAGATATTGGAGCGGCCGGTGGTCGGTGTGCACCACTGTTTCCTTGCCCAAGAGATAGACTCGCCAGTGTTTTACCGCTTGATGTAGGGCAAGCAACTCCTTGTCGTACGTTGGGTAGTTTTTCTGAGCTCCTTGGAACATCTCAGAATGGTATGCCACGGGCCGCCCTTCTTGTAGTAGCACAGCTCCCATGGCGTACCCTGACGCATCTGCTTCAAGCTCGAATGGTCTCTGAAGATTGGGCAAAGCGAGAACAGGTGCTTCACTGATCTTCCTCTTTAATAGAAGGAAGGTATCCTCATGTCTCGAAGTCCATTCGAACTTTTGATTGGCTTTCGTTAACGCATGCAGCGAGGAGGCCAGAATAGAGAAGTTCCGGATGAATTTTCTTAGGTATTGACAAGCACCCATGAAGCTCCGGACCTCAGTTATAGACCGGGGCCTGGGCCAATCTCTGATTGCCTTCACTTTGTCCGGGTCGACTCGTAACTCCCCTTCGCCCACCACGAACCCAAGATACACCAAGGTTCGCTTCCCGAACTCGCATTTTTTTTGGTTCAGGCGCAGCTGATGTTTCTCCAGCAATTCGAACACCTTACGCACATGCGTCAAGTGCTCCTCCCATGTCCGGCTGTAGATCAGGATGTCGTCAAGGTATACAATGACGAAGTCGTCGATGTACGGCCGGAGAGCGTCGTTCATCAGCCGCATGAAGGTGGCGGGAGCATTACAGAGTCCGAATGGCATTACTAGCCATTCGAATAGCCCTTGCCGTGTTTTGAATGCGGTCTTCCAGGTATCGTCGTCGCGGATCCAGACTTGATAATATCCAGATTTCAGGTCCAGCTTGGTGAAGACAGTGGCGTGCTTCAACTGGTCCAGCAAGTCATCAATGCGTGGAAGAGGGTACCGATTCTTAATAGTAATCTTGTTGAGAGCGCGGTAGTCAATACACATTCTCCACCCTCCATCTTTCTTCGGCACAAGCACTACCGGCGAGCCGCAGGGGGAGCTGCTCGGTTTGATGACACCACCTTCGAGCAGTTCATTCACCTGCCGCTTGATCTCCTCATTTTCCAACACCGAGTTGCGGTATATGCCAAGGTTAGGAAGCGTTGAGTCAGAAATAAGCTGGATTTCATGTTCCACTGCTCTCTTTGGTGGTAATCCGCAAGCCTCTTTAAAAAGGCCCGCATGCTCGCCGAGTAGCTTCCCCATCTGGCTCTCCAATTCCCTGCAAGACATGGTTAGTGCTGATACCTTGTTTTCAAACTCTATCGGGCGGATCATTACTAGCACAAACTTTTGGCAAGCATTCACCATCCTTCTTGCCTGACAGGCAGACACCAGATCAATAGCATGGCTGGTATTATCCTTGTTAATGATGTACTTCTTCCCATCCTTTTCAAACTGGTATTTCTGTGCTCGTCGGAAGTAGATGGCATCACGCTCCCAAAGATATGGGCTACCAAAAATCACCTGGCATATGTCGAGAGGAACTACTTCACATGTTACCTCATCGATGTACTGGTTGGTAATGGCAAAACGGAACTTGCACTGGCGGTTGATCCGAAGTTCCACATCCTTTTGTATCCATCCAAGTGGATACGGTCGTGGGTGTGGTGTTGTTTCCAATCCCAGTTTTTGAACTAAGCTGGTCGAGATCAGGTTCTTCTGGCTGCCGGTGTCGACAATGGCTTCTATCACCTCTTGTTTCACTTGGATCCGTAGGGTGAACAGCTCTTCCTTCTCTTCGGGTACGGTCGGCGGATTCGAGACTGTCTCCTTCGGCCTGACCATCAGAGACAGACTCTTATCCACACCTTCGACCCGCCCGAGTTCGACAGCTTCGGTGAAAACCGTCGTTGCCGCTGCGCGTTTGCTCTTGTCATCCTTCTTCCACTTTTTTGGGAATAGTTCCGGATGGAGTTTCCAGCACTTCCCCTTCTCATGTCCTGAAATTTTGCAATGTTCACAGAACTTGTCAACATTCGACGAAGAGGAAGGTTTACCTTTCCGAGTGTGCTTCTTGTCACGGAAATGGTTAGAAGTTCCTTTCTGGACGCCTTCGGAGGCCTTCTGTCCGCCGGGTTTGTTTTTTAACTCGATAGCCATGGCAATACCACTAGCACTCGAGACGTCAGTCGCATTGTACAGTCGTATCTCGTTCTGAATTTGTCGATGCAGACCAGCCACATATTTGGTGAAGACATCTTCATTGTCGAGGGAGATGCCCAGCGTCACCGCTAGACGCCGGAACTCGGTGGTGTATTCTTGCACGGTCTGGTTGTGGCGTTGTTTAAGGTTGTGCCAGCGGAACCATCGATCTTGTGAGTATCCCATTGGGTAGAATTCCTGGCGAAGGAGACGAGAGAATTCTCCCCATGTCACCTCCTTGTCACTGTTGTCCTTCAGGTACGAGTTCCACCAAGCCAATGCATGGCTTGATAGTTTGAGTCGTGCAAATGCGACTTTCTCGTGGCTACTAAACCCGTAAAGGGTGAAGTAAGTCTCCAGTTGACCGATCCAGGAATCTAACTTCTCCGCGTCGACGGTGCCATCGAACGTCGGGATGTCAATTCTAGCCTCGACTTTAAAAGGCCGAGACCTCTCTTCTACCAGCGTCGCGATGCTTGCACCATCAGGATCGTAGTCGTCATCCTCCTTCAAAACCGAGGTGCCCTCAGTCTTGTTTTTGGCAGCCATTACGTGCACCCTTGGGGAAGGAAAATCACCATCATCCTCTTTGGCCCTTACTGGTGGTAAAGAAGATGTCCGGGTGTGGATCCACGCGATGACGGATTCCAGCTGACTGGACAGCCGATCAACCTTTGCAGTAAGGTCGAGCTGGTCCCGTTCCTGCTCATTGTCGGCGGACATCGCTGATGAAGGTTCAGTCTTCTTTATTGGCCGACGATGAACTTCCTAGACGGAGAAGGGTTCGCCGGTGGCCTGGTAGCCAGATTTGGTTAGAACCATGCACAGGCAAGAATCTGTGTGCTCTGATACCAAAACTTGATCCGAACGAGGGAGATAGAATCACAAAGCCTTCGTTCTGATCGTTCAAATAGGAGAGAGAAATGTTTTTGGGACCAAGGGGTTATATTGGGAAGAGCTCCCATACACTTATGACTCTCTCTGTTACAGGTCTCCCCCCTACTACAGAGGCTATCCCTTCCTTTTTTAACTCCCAAGCTTCTTCCCCTACTCTCTCTTTCTCTCCCATAATCCCACGAACCCGACGTGGACCACCTCCTCTGGAGTGAGCAAGATGTCGAGTGGTTATGTGGTGCAACTGCATGGAACAAAGAACTGGCTTCCCATGCTACTCCCCCACATCCCACGTTCTCCCCAATAACCATGCATGGCTCAGAGGTACCTCAAAGCCTCCCGGGTCCCACGTTGCATGAGATTATGCCATGCAACAAAACAAGCGCGTCACGCGGGTTAGTTCGGAAAACTTCCCCCATCCCTTGTGCATAGTTCTTGAGGTGGGACCCAGGCGCGGATGCATGATGGCTCGGGAGTAGGCTTGGAACACGCATCCCACGCTCCTCACTCCCACGTCCATGCAATGGTTACCGTGCATGATGCGGGATGGCTCGGCTCGAGCTTCCTCCTGCTTGGCGAATGTATGGGACTCACCATCATCTTCACGTTGGGATGCTTTCTCCTCCTCGCATGGAACTCGGAACACACGTCGGGTATGGTTCTCCTCGCATGGAACTCGGAACGCGCTTCCTCCCGCGCGTCGTGTGATTCCACTGGCGTGGGGCTGAGACAACCAAGACACTCGTAAGTGCTAGAGATCGTCCCGGATCAAACACTGACTGCTTTAAAAGTCTGTCAACCACTATTTTGACAAAAGGGACCAAAATGTTCTTCTTACATCACCTCAAGTTCAACTAAGTTGTTAACCCTCAACACATCAGAGAATTCGTAATTCCACTCACAGCTAGACAAATTTCATTGCAAAACACTAAATCATTCAAAGTGACTACCTATATATTCTGCCAATTCAGATATAACCAAAAAAGAAGTAGCTAAGGGCTCTAAAAAGAACTCATGTAGAGTCACTAGAATAATTGCATCCTAGTTATCTTTCCCATATATGTCAATAATTCTGCTAAATATACCCAAACTTTTTTGGTTCACCCCAACATTACCCCAATTTATGAGGTTAGGGATTGGATTCAACCGGATTCCCATCCACAAGGGATAGGGATAGGTGGGCGCTTAAAGATAGGCACGTCAGGCACTGTGCTTTCAGCCAACGAGCTTAACTACTAGATGCTATTTGGACTAATTGGGTTAACTTTTACACCAACCAACCTAGATATTATAATTTATACCCAAACATGAAGAAAACAACCTTATAATTCAAGCTTCTTCATCATAATGCCAACTAACTTCAGGAGATGCATATTCAACCCTTGTCAATGACTATAGCTTCAAAGACTAGTTTCATAACAATCGGCAAACCTACAAGGATAAATTTTAGATATATAAGTTGGTATCAGTAAGTAAAAAAAAAAAAAATCAATAAGTAGGAAATATAAAGTATCATTGAGTAAGTGCCTAGTGATGCAACACCAAATACTAAATATATGATGTCGTTAACTAGAAAAGGGGAAAAGAATTGAAGATACAAGGAGAAAGGAGGAGGAAGAATGCCGGCCATACACAACCACAAAACATAATGCTGAATCTAGGGAAATAGATAAAGGCATGATTACCAAGAAAATAGTAAATTTAGTAAGAATTCATAAGACTACCGCATTAATAGTTAATATTCTTGAGTTTTTAAATTATTATGAAAACCAAGAACTACGAGAAAGCAACTAAGCAAGAACTGAAGCATTAGGGTCATGCTGTGACATATGCTTACTAATAGCCAAAAAAAAAAGAATGACAGAAAGAAAGAAAGAAAGAAAGGCTGGCTTACATATGTGGCCTGACAACAGTTACAACTGAAAAAATGGACATAATTTTTATCTATATAGCAGTATAAAACAGATTATGAGTAAAACATGGAGTAAAAAAAATGGGCCTTAACTTGGCTTATAGACAACCTCGATATTTGTACCAACAAACTTCAGATTACTAATGTAGGCAATAGCTTACCATTTTCAACAGTTCAATAAAGCATCAGCATTAATAAAATGGAAACAGCTATATTACTCCAAGCAGGTTAAAACACTAAAAAGAATGTTTGGACCTGCATTCCAAAAGATCGTAATTCCAAAAACATGCATAATTTAAAAAGATAGATATTATCAAAAAATTTATAAGGACATCACAAGTTTATGTTTCATAAACGTCATGAACAGTACCATTATGACAGTTTCTAGGATCATCTATAACAACACAATAAAATTTTGCACAAACAACGAAGCAATGCAAAGCAGTACACAATGCAAGAATATATAAACATCATGAACAGTAGCATTGCAACAGTTTTTTAGAAACATTTCTAACAAGACAACAGAAGTTTGCCAAAGCATAGAAAAGCAGTAAACAAGCAATGCATGTGTGCAAACTGCACAGTTTGCACACATGCATGCACACATGTACACTTCTTTTTCATTAAAAATGAAATGGATTTAAGTTTGTGCATCCAATGTAGATAAATGTTTGTACTTCATTTTTTTTTTTAAAAAAAATCTGCTTTGAATTCAGTTTGTGCACCCTAGATTTAAGCTCAAATGAACTTTTGCTAATTTAGAACTTGTAATAAGAAGAAGACAATGCAATGCTCCAGTAATCAGAAAAAACAGCACTCCACAAAAGATAGAATGATGAGAAAAAGATGAAATGAAGCAACTGTACCTTATCATTCTCATCTTTCTGAAGTAATGTATTCATAATAACAACCATTGGAGGCCAAACTATCAAATGATCAGTAGTTGTCTCCCGAAGACCCTTCCATTTGCCAAATGCTTCACCAGCAGGTACTACTGAGGTTCCCCTCCGATGAAGTTCTTCTTCCAAAAGTACAGCAAAATCTCTGTGAAGCTTAACCCTAGTGGCTCCTTTTGTCTTTGCATGAGTCATCAAAGGTTGTAAACCTTTGTACCACTCAATGGCACCTGGACCATTATGGCATGCCGGGCAGTGCCACTGTCTCGTTTGTTCACTTAATTCTTCGACTGACAGTTTATCCAACTCTTCAAAAAATCCCTTGAACCACCGATTCTTCTTTCGGGTCTCGTGGCTCTTTTGACTCTCATCAGAATCATTGTCATCACTAAAATCATCATCACTATCTTCCACTAACTCGTTTTCATCTGAACCATCATCAACTTGTGGGTGTTCAGTTCCTGTCTCAGAATTATATCTGCCAACAGTTCCATCCTGAGGAATTTCTTCTCTCTTGGGTTGCGAGCCAGATGAACCACCTCTTGCAGCCCATTGCCAACCATGTTGCAGTGGTGGAGGTATAACTGGGGGCGGTGCCATGTATTGGGACTCCCAAGCCTTATTTAATGGTTGTGGCTTTGAAATACCTCTGCCAACAGGCCTGCGAGAGTCAGTGGTCTGGGCCCAATTATTTCCAGAAGTCCTTCCAGCTCCACCAATTGTACCCCATCCTTGTCTTGGTCCCCCCTCTGACCGACCCCAAGCTTTGGTAGCAGAATTCGAAGATCCCCATGATTTTGCAGCAGCACCTGCACTGGCACCACTTCGACTCCTAGTCTTCTTTGCATATACCTCCCATCCACCCTCTTGAGTATCCATGCTGATATCTGCCATGTCTCGGCTTAACTGATCAGCCTTTGGGCTGCCTATGCCAATGGTAGACTCTTCAATGCCTTTCCCATTTGGTAATGGATTACCACCAGCAGCAGCAGCAGCAGAAAATGTCTTTCCTCCCCCCTTTCTTGAATTCATTGTGTCAGAAAACGCAGGCACGGTCCTGCATCATTGTCTGTGGTAAGGTCCTAAACACGTTAAACAGCATTATTAGGCATGTTCTTAGAGCAGGAAAATGTAACATGTTAATAACACTGACCAAACATGTTAAGAAATGTGATGGCAAGAGAAAAAAATGTCTTTCCACCCATTCAGAAGCCAAAGTATGCTTCCAAACTTTAACATGGAATGCAGATAAAGCAAATTGATAAATGTAAAGACAGGCATTTGGACTCTTACCACACATTTGGGTTTGTAATAAATGGTTACTTATGAGGAACACTTTGCGCAAGAAAAACAAATCAAGTTGGAGATCTAGCAGTCCTAGATAATAATTTTACCACTCTATCCAGCGCTAGATCAATAAGTAGAAGTTTGAAGCTCTGAAATGTCATCTTTATATAGCATAACCAAACACCATTTTATGCAATGAATATGCGGGCTAAAAATAAATCCACAGACATAACATCAGCATTAAACTTCATGATGAACTGTCACTAAACTAAAAAAGAAAGAAGAGAAAAAACTGGGAGTTGGCGCCTACATAACTCCTTCGTTCAAGAAGAAAAGATACAGAGCAAACCAGCCAACATACTAACAAGTGCTAAGACCTGCATGTTGCAAATTCTTTCGAAAGAAAAAACAATCTAACCATCACCACTACATTTGAAATCTAGAGCTACTCAACCTGCAAAATTGTATTCACCAAACCTAATCAAAACTAGATAAAGAAAAGTACCATCAGAAAATAAAGCAAGGATAGTTCAGAATGTGAGAAGTTATATCTTAATTTAACTAACTCTCTCTATTGAGTTAACAGACAGGCAAACATATATGACAAACTTTATATTAGACATGTTAAAAAAATTAAAAATAAGTTTCAAAAATAGCATCTCTTTCTCCTCGCAGAGAAGCCAAAACCATAGAAACTGCCAAATTTAGCCCACCCCAAATTTCCAGATTTTGCCCTGTTAAAGACCATCAATGAACTACACAAAATGTTCTCAATTGAAAAGGAAAAAACAAATGAAAAGAAAAGAAACACAAAAAGACTCTTGAGTAAGCACATGATAGCATTATCGTATTCCATGCTATAAAAGCGCAGCTCATGAAAAAAGACTTTTAATCTTCATTCCCCGCATAACAAGAGAATGATACACACAACGATAAAGGAAATACAGCAGAACAATTTTTCCTAAATGTGCAGCAGAGGCATACCCAGAATAGAGAAAGTTGACCAGGAAAAAGTCAATAAATGACAACAAACATTCCATAACAGAGCCAAAATTAGCTCCAGAAAAAGCTAATAGAAACAAATAAAACTGCAGTATCGTGGCAAAATAGAAAATCTGCAGTACTCCGAATTCACAGCTGCACATTACAACACCTAAAACCTTGCTTTCTCTTTTCATCAAACAGCGAAAAAATCCGCAAAAAAACAATATCGAAATGGCATCAACTCCTTCATCAGAAGACACAGAAATCAATCATTTGTACTACCAGAAATTTGTTGCTCAGAAACCAGCGAAAATTAGAGAACATATAGACCAAAAATGAATCGTCAGCGTCCATAAGCCAACCAAACTGTACTCATATCACTAACTTGATTGCTTATAAAATATGTTAAAAAAACAACTTATGACAAGAAAAAGATAAAAAATATGTTTAATTTCTTAAAAGAAATTAAACAAGCATCTCATTTGATATGTACGGAGAGATAAAGAGAGATCACACAAGCCTGATCAGCAAGGCAGACGAAGCCACTAGTGGAAGCAAAGAAAACTCTAAACACAAAGAGGCAACGCTGGGCGGAGTCCAGATTAGCGTCACACGTTTGAAAACAAGAGGAATTCAGATTAAATAGTGCAAATAGCGGAGATATAAATCCATCGGAGATATAAATCCCCAGAAAAAAACAAAGAAAAATGAAAAATGAAATCCTACAGACAGAGATATAAATCCATCGGAGTAACCGAACCCCTGCTGTTGCTTAAAATTTTCTTGAAATAAATAAAAAGGCGAATATATGCAAGAAAAATCGATAAAAAAAATCCAACGACACCAAAGAACTCCTCACTTCCACTCACGCATAGAAATATTTCGCGGAAAGGAAATTCAATAAACTCCGATCAAAAATTCCAGCGATTTGAACAACACTCGAGCTACACAGGGCAGAAGTAAGCACCTCCGCCTCGATTTTAGCCGGAAAAAACTAGAAAACACGAGCTATCCGCCAGAAAAAAACGAAGCACGAGCAGCCGGAAACCCACGCGCCGGCAACAATTGTCGGAATGCCGACGAGTCTCGCTGAGAAAGAGTGATCGGTCGCTGGAAACCCCCTCGCCGGTAAGCGATGGAGCGGGTCGCCAGTGAGTGGTAGCTTCCACTTGGACGGAAAAAAAGAGAGAAGATAGAGTGAGAAAGGAAGGAATGGGCTAGTGGGGTAGAAATCCGGCGCCTTGTAAACGCGGTAGTCCGGACTCCGGACGATAAAAATTAAACGCGGTGTGTTCCAATGGATAAATCCGGACGGATCTCCGGTACACTGTTACCAGGTCTTCCGATTTCGCAAGTGCGTCCTCTCACCGAAATTACTTTATATTGTCCATCTCATCCGTCTAATCATGGGACACCTGTCAATTCTACGGCCCAGATTCTGTGAGTTTCCAATTTGGAAATTACGTGCATATCGTCATAAATATGGGTTACCTACAACAGATAATCATAAGAGTACGTAGTAAACTGTAAATTTGTGTGGATAATTTCAGATATTCATAATGATATATATATATATATATTATTTTTATGTGTACTTTTATTTTTATAAATTATTTTTTTATATGTATATTCTTACAAATTTACTGTGCATGTGTATACCTTTATAAATTATTTTTTTTCATGTCTTTATCTTATAAATTATCTTTTTTTTAATGTCTTTTCATATTGAGTCAAGAATATGCATACAAAAATAAAGGTATACATGTAATTTCAAGTGTATATATACAAAAAATTAGAAAAGGATATAGACATGAAAGTGCATCCAAGTGTATTTCATTATTTTAGAAGATTTTTTTTATTTTTTTAAGAGTACAAAAGGCAAAAACTATAAGTCATCGGAATAGAAAAAATGTTCTACTTTTGTATGGGTTTTTAATATAAATAAGCTTAACTTGTGTATAATTATTAGCAATAAGGTCGGGTATAAAATTTTTTTAGTTTCAGCTATATCTCTTCTTGGCGGGAATTCTCATTAAAAGTATATATTAAATTTCAAAATTTTACATGATATAATATTGATAATATGAATAAATGTAGATGACAGGATATTAATGATATTAACACAATTGTACAACTTTTTTATTAATAATTATGTATTCGAGTACCTCCTCTTGTTTGGATGATAAGAGTCATAATCTCACTAGATGACTCATAAAACCTTCATCATTTGTGCTTTTTCAAAGGTATTACAAAATATAACAATCATTGAAATTTCAACGAACATTTATTTTATTTTATAAAAAAAGGTGGCCCAATATATTGCGGATGCAACCTTATCCCCATATGCAGAAAGGTTGTTTTCGTACTTTAAACTTGTGAATATTTTTGTTTTAAAATTATCTTCGTATTTACATCTCATGCATTTCAACACATACAAGTTTTCTTTTTTTAGTGATTATTTTTTTAGTGTCAACTAATTAGTTTTTTCTAATTTATTGATTTACTAATGTAATTTAGCAAGTGTTCGCTTCGAATTTCATGGTAAATTTCTTTCTCCGTATTTACTCCTTTGTATTATGGCACCTGTATTTATGGTATGTAAAAAACTGACCAAACTACAAATCTGAATCAAATGGTTACTTTGATTTGGTTTAAACTAGTTTATTTTTGTAGTACTAACCCTACTTGGTTCAACATTAACCCTAATCCTTTCTCATAATTGTCCTCCCCACTCGAACAACTTTTTATTGCTTCTTCTTTCACCATCTCTTTTTTTTCTCACCACTACAGCCATCAAAGATCTCTCATCCCACCAAGCCACCGCAACTTTTCTCCTCTTATCGAACCTCATATCACTGCATCTCTTCCTCTCCTCACAATCTTAACCATTGGAGCCCCTTTATCCTGCAAATTTAAAGACAACAAATCAATGATGTCATTTCTCGATAGTTGAATGACCATAAAAGGTAGGAGAGACATCTCACCCATGTCTTGTGGGGTATCTCATGTTTTCAAGTTCCACTATTCCCTCGTGAAGCTTGACACTAGGGACCTTCTTATCATGTCCAATCCTCACCACTTTCTCTCCACTTTATTTTTTCAATCCCTTCTCCTTTTTCTAATTGGTTGCTTCACTTCATATTCTAATACCTTCCTTTGATTCATGAAATGGGAAGTATATGAAGAGAGGTTTTGGAGTTATATGTCTATAAGAATTTTGACGAGCATCCAAAACCTTTATCTAGTCTATACAAACCGTAAGTCTCGGTTTTTCTCGTTCTTCATTTTTCTTTCTGGATTTGGAGATTTTTTAGATAGGTTTTTGGGTAAAAACTCCAAAAACACTATCACGAACTAGTAATGCTTGGATCTCTTCAATCTAATACGGCGAACCTACAACTGGATCTCAATCCAACAAATTGAACCGAAATTGAATAGAGTTTTTTGGTTCAATTTCATTTATTTTTTATAAACTACCAATTCAATTTGAGTTTCGGTTTAGAAAACAGATTTAAATTAATTTGGTTTCAATTTCACCCCAAAACCAACTTGACCCAACCCATGCACACCCCTACCTGCATTATACAAATGTGAATATTGGTTGTTTTCATGAAAACAAGAGAAAAATATCACATGTTCAAATACACTATTTTATAAACAATTAATATATAATCGATGTTTTACTTAATTATAAGAAATTTGACATGATTTATAATAATATTGTTATTGCTATTGTTGAACTCCTTTTATATATTGAGCCATATGATATTTGGTATGATTGAATTGAATTGAGCCATGTGGGTGAGCTATTGTGGTATATTTATCATCATCCTTTTGTTATCATGACAACATGCATGATTGAGTTGAACCATCAAGTAACTATAGAGGATCCAAAATCATAACCATATTTTTTGTAATTATGTATTATGTTTAGGTTATTCATGGAAACTCCATGCTTGTATTTCCTTCTTTTAAGTAAAGATATATTAGATTTCTTGAATATTCATTGTCAATCAAACTAAAACTTTTTGATTTTTTGATAGTTTTATCTTCTGTAATATGCATTTATCCATGTATATTTAGGTAAAGAATATATTTTCTTTGTGGATGAGTTAGATTTCAATGTGGCCTTTATCAATTAATTAATATAAGTATATTTAAGAAATATAATTTAGAAAAAAATCCCATTGTCAACTTTCTAGCAATGTATCTTTATGATCATCATATACCTTCCTTACTATTTTATCTTTGGAATGCATGGATAGATATATTCATATCCCTTGTATAAATAAATAGATCAATGCATGAATGAAAGAATAAAAAGGCAACAAATTTTTTTATTTCATGGTTCTTTAAAAGATCATTGTGTAGTCACAAAAATGTTTTTTTTTATGTACTAAAGCTCGCATGGCTTAAAATCATTGTAAATAAGTTCGTTTTATTTACTTCATATATGAAATTTGGTGGCTCTTACTTAAGAAATATTTTGAGGATCCAAAATTATTTTTGTAGCTAAGAGAGTACTTCATGTTGGGTTTCTTTCTTCGATGATGGTTAAAAACGCTATAATTGGTATGTCTGATGCACATGAATGAGAAAGACGAACAACAGGGAGCACTTCATGAAAGCATCTCAGGGTTCTTGTAATATATTGGAATGAATTAATATCTCTTAACTATCTACAACTTGGATTCCAATAATTACCTATAATCCTTAACCAATTAATTTCATTGTAAGAGTTTAAAGCAATTAGGCTTTGCATGTCTAATGGTTGTTATCTGGCAAAACCTACACTAATGCTAAATAGTAACTAAGGAGGTGATAACGTAGATCAAAAGGCTTATAAACTAATTTGAAGTTGCAAATTCTTGAGAGTAGGAGGTCTCTTCAATTCTATATTATCTTTATATGTCGGCAGTCCCCTCTAACTCCCAATTAAATTAAAAGCGGCCCCTCATTCTCACTCCATCATTAGTTGAATGTGGTTAACTCTTTTCTCCTCCAATTCAATTACAACTCCCCTTCGCTTGTAGACTCAAGATTCTACGAATTTAGATTTAAGAAATTAAGATTAGAGATAGCTCGAGAGGCTGATAACCTACTAGTCCAATCCAAAAGCAAATTGAAATATAAGATTTGAATTAAAAAGAATATAGACCCAATAAGCTAATAGCTAGATTGGGTTTGGTCCCCAAATTAGATATGAAGTCTTATTAGGTTGAGTTTGGATTTAGGTAAATTATACTCGAAAACCCAAAGTCTCATCCAACTACATATACACATGTATAAATAAAACAACTTCATATAAACATATATATAATATTATATATGTATGCATATGTGTGCGCATGCATATATTATTTTTTTTCTTTTTAATCATAAAAGAAAAGAATCGATCAGAGAGTGTCAAAAATTGTATCCTATCCTTTTTCATTAAATTTGTGTTTGTGTCATATATAGTTATGGTTAGTTGTTGTTACCAATAAATTAGTTTTTCATAATATATTTATTGTGATTAATATTTTTATTGAGCTTGAATATTATATGTTACTTAATATTTATATTGAGCTTGAATATATGAATTCCTCTCTCATGTTTTTGTCACATAGATGCCTCTTTTAGGCACAACTTTTCTTATATCAATATTCTATTTCATATTTCTAAGTTCATGAAGTAGTCTCCAAATGTATTACTAGTTTGAAAAATAATCTAAAAGGTATAGCAAAAAAATCTTGTTAGATGCTCGATTTCTACTCGAAACCTGATCATTTTTGAGTCTAATGGGAACATAGAGTAGGGTTTGGTTTTGGATATGACCAAGCCCAACCAGAACTCGACCAATCGATGCCCTTAATTAAGATAGAATCTTATATGGAATAGTGTAAGATAGGTGCCTTTTTTTGAGAACTAGGATGCAAGGAATCCTGATCAAAGTTGACGTGCCGGTGGTATTCAAACCTCGATCACTAGTATCCAGTACCTAGTGACTTACAATTAAACCAATTAGCACTTCTATTACCTAGTGCTCGGTAATTTAAGAGTAAGTCTCAAATTTAAGACAAAAGCTTACAAATTGGTTTTCATCCTTATGTGACATCTGAATCTCTGTGCTTACTCTCCTTTCCAACTTAGTCACCCAAGCAATATTGATAGATTGTAATAGCTATATATTCTTTCGCTATACTTTAGCGGTCCTTGCCTTGTGCTTACTAGAAAGGGGTTAAAAAAAATCACAGATCAAGAGAAAGAATATTTACATCCATGACTATCATGATTGATAAAAATTGTCCATGTGGTTTTTCCATTTGGTTTTGCCAATCATTCATAGCCATGAGATAAAGACAACTTTCACAAGAGAAGAAAAAAAGGAGAAATATAATATATGCCTATGGTACAAAATAGGAACAAAGTATGTTTCTTGTTGTCCATACTTTCATTATTTTCCTTCTGCTTGAGGTCCATCTTGCGGACCTTTTCTTTTCTCTTTTTGTTACTTTTATTTTTTGGAAACTTTGATTCAAACATATAATTAATTCTAAATTATAAATGATAAATTATTAAAATTTTCATTGCATATGCATACTCACAGAGTCTTGGAGCCATCCATAATTTATTTAATTTTTCAGCAGAGCTTGTAATTTTTCATATTCGTGAACATCTATATGGACCATGTTGTAAATTTGTAGTAAATAAAATTTATACTTAGTTTCAGTCATGTTGCCTGATATGAAGGTTGTGACGGTTAATTAATGAAGTAATGTTGAATCTCACATGTTACATCTCTCTCACAAGCTTTCTATTATTTTAAGAAAGATAACATATAAATATAACAGTTGTAATTGGAAATGCTTAAAGAATCCATATGGCTCCTTTTTGGTGAAAATCCATATAGCTTCTTGAATTAAAATCAAGCACTATTTTAATATACACACACACACACACACACACAAACATATGCGATCAGATGCACTTAATTTACTTGGCCTGGTCTAGCTCGACCAAATTCTGAACCGGGTAACTAGTGTGGTTTGGATTTAGGATTCTATATACATTAGGTTTAGGTTGGGTTTGAGCTCAAATCAAGCCTAATCAAGGATTGAGAAGAAATTTTTGGACCGAATTCTGACCCAATTTTTTGAGGTGATGAGATCCGAAACTAGCTCAACCGACATGAGAGTTGGGTTGGCAGAGTTGAGGTCAAGTGAAGATCAGGTTGCAGGCCTTTCCCAAAATGATTGGTGTACCTATAACACAACAGTAGCATGATAATTTCCTTAACAAACCCCTCTTGCATGGTTCATAGTTTTAGCCCCTAATACCAAGACATTCTTGGTCGTAAATATCGACTAATCTAGTCACAAGAACTTGAACTAAGAATTTGAAGTCATAATGACTCTAGTCAAACAAATGCTACTCATTTAACAATGCAAGATGAGGTTATCTTAAGCCATATACTAACTAAAACTTGCCTTGGTTTTGCCCTCCCGTAGATTTGTGGGAAAGTGTTAATTATGTAGTAAATATAACTTGAGGTAAGAAGCACAACGCTACAATAGTGGTGCATCCCTGCTCTTACCAACAAGTATCTTAAGCATGTTTTGATCATTCATGCACCCAACACCGCCGTTACACAACTTTTGCCTATAGTTGGATGGTGCAGATGATCCCAAATGCCTACTCGATAATTGGGTGTACTCATTTATCAAACCAAGGGCAAAGATTGGCACAAGATGTAGGGTGCACTTGGTTCGCAATTAAAATTGAAATCAGAATCAGAATAAATTGGAATAGAAATCGGAATGGCCATATTCCTTAACGTATTTGGTTCGTGACTGGAATCAGAATTAGAATTGGAATGAAATTTGAATATTAGGAGATAGTCAGGATTAGGTTCTGGAGGATTGGGATTGGGGTATTTTCATTCTCTCTGAAATCGAAATCGGAATGGTAATCTCTCTAACCAAATGGCTCGTTTCTATTTTCATTCCAGAGCTCAACTCCCTCTGACCAAACATGCCCGTAGAAAACTGCCATTGTTTAATGAAAGCAAACAGCATATTTGGCCAACAAGCACCCGCCACTTGCTCCTAGGTACGGTGCTTGTTTGCAACCAAACCAAAAGCAAATCCCCTCTCACATTTTTAAGTAACCATTAACCTGATATGGAAGCGAAATAAAGATCATATGATGCATAATAAGGTCATTAAACATCAATTTGCTTAAACAACTTCAACTACTTCAGTAATATTAGCTAAAGGCATTGTCATGACTGGGAATATAAAGCGATGTCATCTTGTCCTAAAGTAGCATGACTAATTATTACAATCCACTTCTAAAGAAATTGCATACAAAAGTATAAAAAGTCTCCCTGATATTAAAGCAGCATGAGTGAGAGCGAGAGAGTGAGAGAGAGAGAGAGAGAGAGAGAGAGAGAGAGAGAGACTCTTGGACTTAACCATGGTATTTTTGGAGGAGAGTTAGGGGAGATGGGACCCAAGAGACCAAAAATATCTCCCTAGGGACCGTTGGGTTGGGAAAACTGGACTTTCATAAGGGTGGAGGGGAACTCCACAGCCATATGTGGAGTTCATCCGAAGTTTGGGGCAGGAGGTAGAGCTATATGCCAAAAACAAGCACTAGTTCTTCTCAAACCTGCCTCGACTGGGGGCCGAAACTCTCCTTAGAGCCCAGCCTCATGAATTAATGTATGCAGAAAGCTAATGGCGAAGGAGTACTATTAGTTAAGGCATCTTACCTTTCTCTAGGTAAGGGATGAGATGGTTGGTTGCACTAAATTCTAACATGATTATTGGGTAAGGTTGGTAAGTGACCCATATTGGTGGGTGATAACAACTCACCAGAGTCATGAGGGTGTGTTAATTAGCCCATGCAAGGGCTAACATTATAGAACATGCATGCATGCTCCAGGGCTGGTCTTTGCCCTTGGATTTGGCTAAATTGGCCTCTACATCTAGAGGTATTTAGCAGAGGTTGAAGCAAGATAAGCCAACCTAAGGCTAACAATGGAAGAGACTCGACCATTAGACTTTAAAAAAAAAAATCACCATCTTGGCTCAAGCCCAGCTTGGGCTATGGGGTTAGAAGGGTTCTTGTGCTTGGCTTATGAGGAGCCAAGGTTGGTGACCCTTTTGGTCTTTGAAGATGCCACCCCACCCTGGGGCGTGATGATGCTTTAAGCCCATCCCAGGGCTAAAGCTTAATGAATACTGCCCAATTCGCATCAATGCACCTGAGACTTGGAGAGTTGTTCCCAACTTGAAAGTTTTTTTTTTTAGCCTCTGCGGGACTAAAAAAAGTTGGGTCCTTAAGATGCAAACTTGGGCATGCTTCAGAGATGGAAATATGTACGTGGACAGACAGACACATGAAAGGAGAATGACAAGAGAAAGGAAGTGCAGTGGAGGATGAAAGGAAAAACCATGGTTAAGCCAAGGGTTGCTCCGGTGCCGTCGATGCAGTGAGGGGAGTAGGGATGAGTCTGTAGTGATGAGCTGTTGGAGTTGGCAGAGTTGGAGCTGCGAGAGCCATAGTCATGCCTGTTTTAGAGTAAAAACACACTGTTAAAGATATTAGTACCATATTTAATGGCATAATTAGCTTCAATAAAAATCAGTGGAAGAAACTAAATATCATATCTCTGCAACCCACTCACATAATTTTAAATAACAGAAAATGATTTCCCTAGCATCATCATCTATACATTTCAAAATTGAACAGCGTTGTAACAAGGTCGAAATTGTCATCTAATTCAAACATGATCAATGCTGATGACATTAGAAAATCAAGTAGATAAATGTTTAAAAATATATATAGTTTGAATATATATATATATATATATATATATATATATATATATATATATATATTTGTGCTATAGAACAGGAAATCAAATAAAATTAACGTTCAGTGTGATCCAGTCTATCTAAAAGCATGCAAACATAAAACAAAAGAATGTTCAGTAATGTACTTGTTCTTAATCAGCATGCACATAATTCATCACCCAGGTTAAGCTTCAAAGACCACTGTTATTCAAATAGTTAGCAAAGTATATAGGAAAAAACATGATTCGATTTTGATTATCTAGCCATCACATTGCTTATAGCTTACATTGTTAATTCTTGTAGATAGTTGGCTGATAATAATGCTCGGAAAATAAGACTTGTAATCACATTAAAAATTATTTGGATGTGATCTAAATTGTTCCATGAGGTGGGAGAATGACTAAGAAAAACATACTCAAGTAACATGAGATTGTGAAGTAACCTGCTTGAGCCGTGGGACTTGGTGCAAGGGACAAGGGCCCTCCATAGTGCTGCCCTGAGAACCCCGTCACTCCGGCCGTTGCGGTCGCTGCAGAGTACTGCAACATCTGTGGGTACTGCAAACCAAAGCCCTGACCATGAGCGTAGGCTGCGGCGCCTCCCCCCTGACTAAGCTCGAAGTATGGGTAGAAAGCAGTGGTTCCATTCACCAGCCCAGTTGTTGCTCCTCCATACAATGGATACTGAGCAGTTGCCCCTCCATACACATTGTAATAGCTCTGGTAATCACACTAGAAGAATTGTTAGTATAAAGCTTTGCTGCATTGTAGTCATGAATGTAGCATGGGCCAAGTTGTAGTAGGGGTTTGGGGTACAAGCCTTGCATTGGGATATATGAAGACTACATTTGAATGGATGTGGAGAAGTTTCCAAAGGGCATTCAATTATATTTACCATATAGGAGTGATCTATGAGTAGTGCCTTTAGGAGAATGGGTTTGTAAGGATCCGTACGGATGTATATTTGGTCCCACATCGGCTACGTACTGGATAGATTTTGGATATAGGACCAAGAAACTCAAATAATATTTTTATTTGGCTAGCTTTTTTGGATAGATTAGGACAGAGTTTGTGAATTGGAGCTCTATTCGTGAATAACGGAGGACAAGAGAAGACAGGTGAGCCATCAATATTGGGAGACTAGTAGAAGAAACGCCAAAAGTCCAACTAAAGTTGTTCAATAACTGAGGCATGTTTGATATGCTTGCAAAGTATGGAAGAAGAAACATATCACATGGAAAAAGTTAAAAGGTACTTCTGTGGATCCTACAATAAAACTCTACACAGTGGCTTATTGAAAACGGTGCACAATTTCATCAAAGTAGAGTCACTAAAGCTTCTCTAGGGGAAATATGTTTCTCTATGGTTATTGTTGGTGAGTTTCACTGCAAGATAGGGAAGCAAAAGGTCCCACCTAACATAAACACACATTGGGAAGTGTTATCCATTGGAAAAACTTTACAAAGGTGTCGCGGTTATTACGTAAAATTTAGTTCTCTTACTCAACTATTTGAGTGATTAGGAGAAAAAGTTAAAGTTATATATATATATATATATATATATATATATATTGAGCAGGTAGTGAAGCAGTCAGATCTCCCAACCATGAAGGATGATGAGAGAGAAAGAGGGGGGATCTATTTCTTTTACTTTGGAGATCATAGTTGTGGTCCTCACACTTCCTAACGAGTAGAAAAGTTTTGTTAGAATAGCATTGTGCATTTGAATACCTAGACAATATTAACAACACTTGGTGCATGACACGAAGCTAATGCTAGCTAGTTAATTTTAGGAGGGATTGCCTTCACAGTACTCTTCTTGGCCAGGATGAACATGGCCGGCCAACACTCTGCGCTCACAGCTGGTGCAATATAAATAATGTTGTTGACGTGCTAACCTATCGTACAAGAAATAAAAATGTTTAAACAACAGAGGCTTCGTATATGGAAGAGGGAAAGAGACATCGTTTAATTTGGCCTCACGTCTGAAAGTTTCTCAGAAATTGTCTGCGCTTCTCATTGGAAAAAAAACAAAAACCATAGCATAGTTCTGAAAAGGATATATATAATAGAGTCATGGAGACGAAGCTTCTTCGTATCTATATGTTTGATAAAAAATATATTTATATGAGTGCGGAAACGGGGAAGTGGGACATACCGTTGGATAAGTGTACTCGGAGGAATATGGAGAATACCTGAAATTTTGCAGGGAAAAAAACACGAAAGATTAGAAATACATACGCTTGGCAGTTAATGTGCATGCATGGCATCAAATACATGCATGCACATCGATGTGAGGGGAAATAAAAGGGATCCATGATCATGTATCATGTGTGCGAAGTCTTGGTTGTGCGTGTGAGAGATAGAGAGATAGAGAGGGAGGGAGGGAGGGAGAGGGAGAGGGAATGGGGGGGTCATGGAACCCATACATAAAATATCAACTTTGATAAGAGGATGGAAAAAAGAAGCATGTGCAGTGAACAGTATTATCCTCTCTTTTTTCCAGAAGTAATGAAGCTGAAGTGAGACACTTCTCCCAAAATATTATTAATCAAGAAAAATACTGTGGAGTGAAGTTAATGTGTTATCATCCATGCCATAACACTGTGCTTGATGCAATGCATCCATCCATGCATTATCAATGCCATTCTCTCTCTCTCTCTCTCTCTCTCTCTCTCTGTGTGTGTGTGTGTGTGTGTGTGTGTGCGTGAGAGAGAGAGAGAGAAGAAATGAAAGTAGAGAAAAAGATGGCAATGTGAGAGTCAAATGGATGCAACTATGCACATTCATGTGTCAGCTTTAGTAAGAGAATGAAAAAGAGGAGCATGTGGAGTGAATGGGATGCCATCTATACTATACATTCATGATACATCCATCACTCGACGCAATGCATGAAATGCTACCATGATCTATATGTGTAAATGAGAGAGAGAGAGAGAGAGAGAGAGAGAGAGAGAGAGAGCGAGGGAGTGCACCATGCATGCATGATCATATGCCATGCATGCATGATCATATGCCATGCATGGGGCTAACTTTTGAGGGTCCAAGTGTTGGTGCACGTGCCTTTCATCTGACACTCGTTATATATGTAAGCTTCTTTACAGCTGCCCTTACCCATAGACATTATAAGGAATCCCTTGTTGGATAGCATAATGAGGGAAGGTGGCAGGCGATGGAAAAGCTGTTCCCATCCCACCTTGAAGCTGGCCTGCTTGAAAAGATTTCATTGCCCTAAAGCTTCTGTTTCCACCTGCAAGATAATATAACAATTACCACTAGGAGCAGCAAATTTTATTAACATAAGCATAGTAACCATGGTAACTTTCTATTTTATGGGCAAGAATCCATGAACAGACTAACCGTGTCATGACAGTCTTAGTACCTGCACCAATTAAGAAGTGGTGAGTACACTATTATGCAGAAAAAAAGAAAACATACACCATGTACTACCACTTGCAGTTTTAGCTATATTTTACTGACTAAAAAGAACGACTTCCTAGGTGTTATAACTAACTTGCACTTTTTCTCGAAAGGAATGGCATTCTTTTTGAGACCACTGTTCCATAATCATATCATCCTAGGCTTGTCTTCTGATGTTTCCTCAAGTTTCCAAACTTTTTACCCATTATCTTTACCAAAACAAATGAGATATTACTTGGAGATTTGCCAGCCCGTTGTGTCTTTCGGAGCATTCAAGCATTAGAGCTTTGATGCCGGATCCGATGTAATTGTAGTGATCCTTAAAACAATGGATAATTGATCAGCATTCTATGGATCCCATCCAAGTAATATTATTCTCTTACGGCAGAAGGATAGAATAAAGTAGTATGTGAAGAATGAAGTAAAACTCCTATTATTTCTATTGTTAAAGATGAGAAATGTTACTCCCAGCGCCATGGGATCTCAACCAAGCTGTAGATAGTCATCATTCAATATAGCAAAGAGGCAAACAAATATAAATGCTGCAGATGAGACCCTGAGAAGTTTGAATGACATCCAAAAAAACAACCAGGCAAAACACAAAAAGGAGTATATGTCAATAATAACTATTTACCATGGAGAGGTGTTGTTGGTCTAGATCTCTGAACCCCAAGAGAAGCAAGGTTACAGTTAGCCCTCCTTCCATCGATCACTGGTGCTGGATCTACGCAAGCCCGCATCGCAGCCTCCGGCTCTCGAAATGTGACCTAATTTATAAGATGTTTAGGACAGAGAAAGAAAGAGTGAGATCAACCAATTCCTCCTCTCTTAATATCTCAAACACGGAATACAGTGAAAAATAATTAAATTTTACAGAAAAGTTCGAACTGTTATTAATTGATAAGCATAGATCCTGATTCCATGATGCACAAACCCCACCAACATCCTGCTTTGGTTCATATATACCTTGATATTTTGAAAAGACATCAGGCTAGGTAGATCAGAATAATAGAATCATAACCCAATTGCGGAAATAAACCAAGGAAGAATGATAATATGCGCATATAGTAAGGCTACATATGATCCATGCACCTAGGAAAAAATAATGAAAGGAGAGAACCAAAAAAAGGGAGATAAGAACTCACAAATCCATAGCCTTTGGATCTTCCAGTATTCTTATCAGTGATGACCACAGCCTCTAGGATCTCTCCAAACGGCTCAAAATATTTCCTCATGGTCTCTCTTTGGGTCTCCCAAGCCAGCCCCCCAACAAAGATCTTGGTGTAAGTGGTGTCTCCAAATTGGCCTGCCATGTTTGGTGGATTCATCTTCCCCTCCCAAGATCCTTCTCTTCTCCCTCTTATCTCCCCCACCACCCTCCTCTCTCCTTCTCCAATCCCAACTCTAAAGTTAATAGCTATTTGGTGATCAGGAGGCCTAGGCAACAAGTGATCCAGATGATGATAAGAAAAAAATCCAACCAAATATATAGAGAGTTTGCCAAAGCTTTTTCTCTGGATAGAGAGAGAGATGGAGAGAGAGGAGGGGGAGGGAAGAAAAGCTAAAGGTGGGAAAAGGGAAAGATTACACAGATAGTAGGACCTATTCCATTTTATACTACCCTTAAAACACTGCTGGTGATATTCATCACCTTCGTCCTATGGTCCAAGCATGGTGATAAAATATAATACAGCCCTGGCTGTGGCTGAATTGATCAATATGCCCTCGTCACCTTGAAGAATTTACATTGTTGACGAGAAGCTCGAGTTGAGAGGTTATCCATGGCGCTGTGGCAAAAACGGAACGGAAAATTGAATTGGGAGAGTGGAGACAAGAGGCAGTTGTTTTAATGTTGTATATAATATATCTAAGCTAAAGATTTGGAATAAGCCTAAGCTCTCGACCTTTTGTTAGGCATAAGATGGTTCTTATGAGTTAACAATATTGTCATAATTGTTTGGCGAGTTTTCTTGTAGATAAGATTCGAGTTAGGTCTTATCACAATAATATATATTGACGTTCAGACTTATTATGAGAGATGTTAGGGAACAGTGTTGTCTTTTCTAATGTCTCTCTTGATGTGTTAAGATAGGTAAAGACAGACAAGTTCTCACATAATTTATGAATTATGAAGCATCCCTGAGAGGGACATGCATGATGAAAATGATTCCTTCGATTCTACACAAAATTCATGTCATTGGCTATCATACCATGTCCAACATGTGTCGTAGCATAGAAGTTTGATAATTCTATTCAAACATGCATGCAATAAGTGAAGACTAAAGTTACTAGATTAGACATGATTTGTCATTTGAGCTCAACCATGGTAGTAAGATATATACTAGATTCTTACATCAAAAAAAAAGATATATACTAGATTCCAATACAAGAGCAAAGTATGTACTTTTGGAGCTGTTCAATTTGCATTTATAATATTATTTTGATGGGTGTTAATTTGTTATCCTCTGTGACCCACTAGTATAGTTGTTTTGCTGGATAAGGGCACAAATTAGGTGTCTCTTCTAGACAAGTGCCACTGGTGTCATGGTTCACTTGTTACAGCTCATACTTGTTGGAGGGAGTGGCTGGCTCCATGAGCTATATCATGAAAGCTCACTGATACATGGTTAGTTTAGACTGACTTAGGAGCCCACTTGACATGCCTTTAGGGCCTTGTCTACTGTGGTCTAATTTCTCACCTCTTTTATTATGAGAGTGCATACTTAAAGGCCATGAATACAAGCTTGACGTGGCACAAGAAACTATCAGCAAAAAAGTTTGTGGAAAAGTGATATATTTTCAGTGAAAGAAGATAACTACCAATAAAATAGGAGGAAAATGGGATGCCTGTGGAAAGAGAGTTGAAAATAATTTTCGGCAACTGCAAAGAACTAACTAAGTTGTAAGTAATCACAGATTAAGGCTTGGATTCATTATTTCCTTTTCTATTGAGTTCCCAAACATCCACTAGATAAGAGCTTAAAATGCATAAATAACAAATTTTCATTCATATCTATATTTATATGCTTTAATGCAAGAAATTCGAGTTTTTCCGACCATACTACTTGAATGGATGAGTTGAAAACACTTGTCAAACCAAAATGATCCCTTCTCCAAAATTCAACCCATGTTTAGTCATTTAGTCCTCTTGATCTCCCAAGTCCAATCTCAACTAAACTAGAGTAAGAGAGTGATGCAAGAAAACCGACCACTTTAGGACTTAAAGACTCTCAGAGCCTGCAAAAAAGGCTTCATTCATGAATCCAAACCCAAACCCAAAATTATTAGGATCTAAAGTCATTTAATTTTTATATCTAATTTAATTTATATTTATACTCATCAATTTTTTTTGCTAAAGCAGGTATTCATACATTACATGTATGAATACATCCAATAAAATCAGAAAACAAAAAATCGTAGAGTGCTCGAGGCAACTCTTCCTCCCCGACCCATAAGATACTTTCGAAATAGCTGGCCATATAGGTAATTACTCAATCCGCATCTCTATTAGCCTCTCTAAATACATGTACTCATTATTTCTTCACTGATGGGGAGCAGTACTAGCTTTAGATAGTCAATTTAAATACTTTCAAATTTTATATTTTTTAAATCTAATAATCTATTTGTTGTTAAAGTTGGTTATGGACGTTGATTGGTTTGACGGCGGATTTTCCAACGGTTGGTGAGCTTATGATGAGAAAATTGTCGTCTAGCGAAGTTAGCCGGCTTCAGGTTTTAGCGGCTCTTGGTCTCGGCTAAAAACTGGGAACGGAGTTCGATAAGAGCCTAGCAGGGAAAGCCACTTTCCGAGTTGATGGCTGGGCTTGGCGTGGCTTAGCCATCAAGCGTATGTACAGTTGTACACTTTGCCCTCCTCTGATCAAGACCGTCAAATTGGTGAACCCTCTCAAGATCGAATGCAAAATTGAGCCGACCAGGTTAGTCTAGAGAACGGACCTTGTTTGGGCCACATTTGGGTCAAGAAATTTTCAATTGAATACGGCATACTGAGTTTCTACATGAGTCAAAGCTTTGATCTAACTTGAACCATGAGGAAGAGTTCTATTTGGATTGGATCGGATCAAAGACTAAACATGGAGTATTCTTTTTTTTAAGTGATTAATTTTCTCAGTTTTATTATCATGGAAGTTAGAATTTTTTTCTCCTACTAAGCTCAAAATGGGTCAAGTTGGGTAAAGCCAGTTTGAATTAAGCATGCAGAACATTACAAGTTATTGGTTAATTAGATTAGGTCTAGATGTATGAAGTGTTATTAAGGTTGTATGTTATTGTTTAAATTTGATCCAACCAAAACCGCGCCAAACTTGATAAATTGCCACCCTTGTTGATTAATATTCATCGAGATCACATATTTCAATCATTGCATTATTCGCTAGTTTTATGTGGCAAGGGTAACCAAATTCTAAGAGTACTCGACAAGGCTGGGGGTACTGGTCCGATATGTCGCCTGGGTATCGAAGCGGTGCAGGGTGTCTACACTGGGGGGTCAACTTAGATATGAGCAAAATAATTGAATTCAGAGTTTGTTAGTTATAGCTAGAGCACGAAACCTATATGCGGCTGAAAGATAGTTTGGTAACTTCATATTGTAAATAGGTGATTACATGATTACTGATTACATGCCTTATAGAAACCTATGTTAGTAAAACTGCTGGTAGTTTGGCCAAGTATTTATGGGGTAAGTGACTAAATTATTATTTTTTATGGTTAAGTGATTAGATTAAATGCAACTTGTTCAGAAATCAAAACTAAGATGGCTCAAGTAACATAAGCCTTTGAAATCTAAACAGAAGGCCAAACCTTTGGAAGGTTGCTAATAGACTTTTTGATACCATGGAATCATTCATTGGTACCTACATGCCTTCTCTGCTCATTTTTTCCCATTTAAGTCTCTCCACTCTCTCACATGTAGTCAAGGAACAGTTGTAACTAAAATAGTAGTGTGGTCTTCCTAAAAAAAATAGCAATGTGATGCAACCATCCCTCCATAGTATATATAGTTAAATGGAGGTGAACTAGCTTTGATCACCAATATGTTCCCTAGAAAATTTAGAAAGTCAGAAGCTAGTAGCCTAAGTTTCAAGAAATGTGTTAACAATCAAATTAAGACATCTATTTAATCGTACTCCATAAAATATTAGTAGCATGGGATTTTTTAAGTTCAAAGAGTTGGGAAAAATTTTAGTTTGGAACATTTTTTCGCCACTTGGATTAGAAGCTTGGCGTCGGATAAGTATAGGGTTAAAACAAAAAAAACTAGCCCCTCCAATCTTAAAAATAAAAAATATTTAAATTTAATTTTTTTAATTTAAAATTTTTGGACAGTTTTTCTTAGCTGACGAAGATTTAAAGTAATTTTAGCCGGGTTTTTTTGGTACATGAAGTAATAAGCTGGTTTATTGTTATTTTTTGAGAATTAATAAGAGGCCTTTTTTTGTCTTTTTCTTTTTCTGTGAACAACTAATTAAAGATATTTAATTTTGCTTTGGACAGCTGTCTCCAACTTGCACTTTGACTACAAAGCCGACAGCACGCAGCGGCGCTTCTGAGGACGGTGAGCAGAAGCAGTGGGTCCCACCCCAGATCAGCCGGCTTAAGACTTCCAGCCGTGGCTCGGCTCTCACCCTTCTCGGCTCAGCCGAAGTAAGACTCCCCGGTACGAAGCTTTTGGAGCCTCCAAATTCCCTTAATGATTCCTGTGGGTCTTTCCTATGTCCCAAACGAATACCACCGAAGTTTCGGACTGGATGGGGGCATGGCATCCGCAGGTTCTCTTGGATTCACGGTGAAGATTTAGGGCATCCTTTTGGTGCAGCGTTTAGGGAATGATACCTCAAAACAATTGCCATTCTCCTAATGCATGCATGCACGCACGTAAACATAATGACGCAGTTGTGTGTGCATGCATGATGTATATAAGTTGGAACTCAATTTTTGAATCAAGGAGAGAGGTGCGAATCAACCAACCCAAGTCTATGCATGCATGCATGCAGACATAATGATGCACTTGTGTGCATGCATGATGCATATAAGTCGGAACTCAAAATTTTTCAATGCATGAATTAAGGAGAAAGGTGCGGATCAACCAGCCTAAGTCTATGCAATGCACGCAATCATAATGATGCACTTGTGTGCATGCGTGATGTATATAAGTTGGAACTCAAAATTTTTCAATGCATGGATTAAGGAGAAAGGTGCGAATTATCATGAGCACGATTCTTTCATGCTCACAATAGTCTTGAGTCTAAATCCAGGAGACAGGCTTGCTTGCAAGTTATAGAAGATTAGACCTCGTGACCCACCACAATTGTGAGGCTAAAATCTCGGTTGAATCAGTTGCTTGAAATGCACGCAGCAAGGCTGTTTGATATACAAGCAACCAGCTTTTGCCGTTCCTTTTGTGAACAATGTGTCGAAAGATACACATGCAAATATTTTTGGTTGGATTGAAAGCATGCCATCCATGGAGACTGATGCAAATTCTCACTTAAATCTATCTTTATAATGGGAAATCTTTTGGAACTCATGGCCAGGGAAGTCCTCTGTTGAGTATATACATGTGCTGTCGACGCCAAGATCCAGATCTTGAAAGGGCATATGTTAATATCCAAAATTCTTAACAGACATGAACAAGATTCAAAAGCGTTCATCTCTTATTACTTGATCCAAATTCGTAAGAATGGCAGGCTTTAGGAGTGCATTACCAACCAAATTTTTGGTCAAGAAAACAGTCGATGGAATGAATAAGAACAACAGAGTTGCGACATATTCTGCCATCGATCCTTCTGCGCATGCGAGACTGGCGACTGGGGAGGGGAGGATCCAGAAGACACAATCAAACTTTCAACCTGCCAATAGCAAAAGAGCAACCTTCAAGTCTGACTTTATACACAGAGACATGAGTATTAAATGATCGCCAAAACGAATAAAGTATGTTTATTCCAGCATAAGGAATAAACAACTCAAAGACAAGTAAACCATCACCAACCAAACCACCTTATATGCAGTGTCATTCAGAGAATAAACAGCTCCAAACATAGACTTTGTGATCACGTTTACATTTCTGACTCCAATCCTCTACTGGACATGATATATGACTTGACCCATAAACTTATCTCCAAAAAAGCCAAGCTATAACATAACAAACCTGACTCGCAAAGAAGAAAACACTGGCAGTCGCGCATGCCAACATATTGGGAAGACTTGATCTCTAAGCTACTGATACGGTATTAATCATTACATTCAAAGAAATGTTATGAACTCTAAAGTACATCCACCAACCCTTATCTCAAGCTATTGTTAGAAAGCATGTAAAGGAATGCAGCATCAAACGGTCAGCAGTGTTGCCATATCGTTCGGCCAGCTTGGTCATAAAAATTTTGCCATGGAGCAGGGAAGGCCAACCCAAGATGTGGGGCTAATTTATATCCCACAGCAAAGGAGCTGAAACCATTTTTAAGTTGGCAACATACCAATGGCAACTACTGCAATATGAATCTTCAAGCTCAATTGGTCTTCTTGTTGCCATCAGTCCTGGCATCACCATCCTGAGCTGCGGTCGCGTCACTGGCAACGAGGCTCCGATTGCTTTGGTCTTCATCTTCACCTCCAAAGCCGAACTCATTGACACGTTTCTTATCTACTGGATATACCCACCTTTGGTACAGATATATTAAGAAAATAACATCTGCCAACGCACAAAATAAATTAGGTAAATAGAAAATCAAGGAGAAGACATAGATTAGGTGAAGGAATTCCAAAGAAGGACATCTCAACAGATGCCTCAAGGCAAAAGATCCCCACTAAAAACCAAGGTTGGGAAGCCTGCCCCAAAAGTCAAGGATGGTAGAAAGGAGACAGGCAATCTAGATCAGTAGATACTCTAGATCCAAGTGTGATGTTGCGGTAACACTCGAATCAAAGAGTTATCAGAAAATTGTAATTAAACAATTCTTAAGTTCAATTAAGTATGCAATCTTATAGCAAACCCACCATCTCGGAAAACAGACAGCCGATGCAGCATTGGCATTTTGATGACAAATGCAAAAAGGTCATCGATGATAGTGTTGAGAAATTTGTAGGTCATCTGTCTCCAGGGCAAATGAGCTACAGACTTGAGTTTGTAGTTTATGAAGAGCTGTGGGCACATCATAATAAAACCTGCAGACAATGTGGAAAAAGAGAATTAATTACACAGGAGAAGCATATTGACAATCAACTAGCTCCATGGTAAATCTAGATCTCCTAAGAAAGTGGAAAATGTTCAAAGTACTCCAATACTGAAACAATAAAAAGCACTGACCACGGGATAATAATTCAAGTCAAGCTCAAAATTTTTAGATAGCTAGGGATAAAAAAAACTCCTCTTCCAGCATTTTACCAGCAAGTGAAAACTAAAACTGGGTTTAGGTAATCATAGAGACCTTTACGAATGGAAGATGAAAAACCAAACTCTTTATCAAAAAGTTAGGTGGTACAGGAATGGATTAAGACAGAAAAACCCTGCTTAATAACTTTTATAAGATACTAAGTATAAACTAAGCTGATATTTGATGAATGATTAGAATTGTTTATAATGATCATTTCAAAAAGAAAATCAACAGGGTCTACATTTACAGCTACAGTTTATATGCTTGCCAATTTGATTTCAATATGGTTCCAGAAAGAAGATCTTAATATGGTTTATTATCCAACTGTAAACACTTCATCTTTCTAAATCTTTCTATTTGGTTTTTTGTTTTCGATATATTCTCTTCCATCTTCTTGTGTTATTTCATTTTTTTTTTCCTGAGTAACATCCAAGATTTGAACTCTGGACCTCCTGAAGGGCAAGGGCACAGGTGTGAGGTGCCAACCAACCATGCTAACGGTTTTTGGCTTCTGTTATGTCTTTTGAGATAGATATTTTTCATTTTCTTTCCATGTATCTCCAATTAGATAAATAATATTGTTCCATTTTCTTCTACTATCTCTAATTGAACTTCCTTAATGAAAAATAAAATAGGAAGAAAAACTTTTCAATGGGTTTACACCAAGGATTAGTTATAAGACCATATCTTTTTACACTAATCATAAAGAAATTCTTAATATTCAAAAATGCATAACATACCAGACTGCAACAGTTGATACATGCTTAATATATCGTATTGGTAAGGAACCAGTACCTGCCCGGGACACCCCTTATACCATGTGTTGGTACCAAAAGATACCGTACCACAATGCATATGGGGTGTACCAGTTGGTTACTAGCATGGGTTACAAACCAATACTTAAAACCTTAATTCAGATAGATGTACATGGTGTTTATTACATTCTGTTGATTGATGAGAAAAAACAAGACCAACTGCATAAGATCATCAATGAGAAGGTTAAGAATAATGGTTTTAACTTTTAAGGACATTCCATCGTCAATATGGTAGATTCCCCCTATCTGCCAAGTAGTCTTACAAGCATCAAAGCAAGCCCCTCACTAGCCTAAATTTGCCTTGACCAGGAATTAAACACCAATTTCTACAAGATCGACTTTAATTTGATAGCTGGTCACAGTATTTGCTCAATGCCTCCATGGAACCTTAACTTAAAACTGTGCAAGAAAGGTTTTTCATGTAAGAGAGAGAACTCTAAAAAAGCGCTTGTGCTGATAGAGAATTAGACTTTGATAGAAGAGAATGGAGAACACTTCAAAAGGTTGGGAGCGGGTTTGTTGTTTAAGGTTCGGGATCACTCGAGATACCTATTTATTATCTCCATTTCACCACATCATTGTCATATTAAAATATTCATGAGGCATTGAACAAGCTTTTAGTTATTCTCCTTCACTAGCGACAAACCAATGGCTTTTGTTATAATCAAAGAAATTGTTTCTGATTAGATTAGATATTGCATTGCATGCTTCTAACACTTTATTTTCAATATAACCCTTAGATTAGTTTTACACCATATGTGTTATCAGTATAATATCGATCATAAAATAACACATCTTTCCCGGTTAAGCATAGATTGACACAGTTACTTCTATTTTCCTACAACTCCCTTTTTTGAATAGTAATTTTTCCAGTCTCATAATTTATATATGCATTGTGTGTCTTCAACTTACAAAAAAGAAAAAAAAAAGTCTAAACGGGATATATGGAGGTGGTGTTCCAATCAATATATACATCCTAGAGCATAATTATTGTATGATCTTTATTTGCTTATAAACAAAAATAGGGATAGATGAGGACATAACAAATAAATATTTGAGGCATATGCACTTCTTAAGTAACTTGTGATCAGGGCCGGCCCGAGCCTTAGGCGACTGAGGCGGTCGCCTAAGGCCCCGGGCCAACGGAAGGCCCCCGGAAGGTGAAGAGAGAGAGAGAGAGGGAGGGAGGGAGGGAGGGAGGGACCGTGACCAAAAGGAAGCAAAGGCCCCATATAAAACGGGATGAGCTGGCTACGAGTCTTCCCCCTTGATGGAAGGGAGGTGGAGAGTTTCTTGGCCTGCAGAGGGGAAATTTAGGAAGTTGGGGACGGTAGTTTTGTTTTGGATGGAGAGAGAGAGAGAGAGAGGAGGGATTTGGTTGGCTTGATACACGCCTGAAGCCACTCTTACCTTTCATCCCTTCTCTTGTTTGGTTTTGGTCTTGGTTTTCCTTCCCTCACATTACTCCTGATCCAGCTAGGCCATCAGGAAGAAAGGGGGATTGGAAATGGACTTCTTGGAGGGTGGAGATTCTTTTAATTTTCTCCTCTCGGTTTCTTCTCCCCACTTGGGTGGTAGAGAGAGAAGGAGGGAGGGGGTTGAATGGCTGCTGTGCTGTGATGTTGCGGTTGCTGCTTGGGTACTCACTTGAAGGGGAGATGGAGGGATGGGACTTTTATTAATTAGATGGAGTCAATTTCCCATAATGCCCCTACTTTCTCTTATAGAGAAGCTCCTGGAGAAATTCTTTTCTTTACCTTGACCATGAAGTGCCATGGGATGACCTTTTCCTATTCCGCTCTTGCTTGACATGATAAACAAAATTGCCAAGCATTATCTCAGTTATTTAATCAGTTTTATGGCCCTTCTTTTAGGATAATTACTTTTCTGCATTTCCATTCAAAAATAATATTAAATTAAAAAGATTTCTGGCCTATCTTTGTTAGATTCATGTACCTTTGTTGAAATAGTGTACTTGATAGCTATCCATTTTCATATCATTTTTTTAATATTTTATATTTATTAAAAAAATTTATTATTAAAAAAAAAGGCCTCATTCATTGGATTCGCCTTAGGCCCCCAAATGTATTGGGCCGCCCCTGCTTGTGATTAAGGTAAAGGCTGGTAAGAAAGACTAAATGAGATACAAGCAAGACAGCCAAAATTTGATTGGTCAACATATTTGGCATATAGGCATTGAAGGGGGAACAAATCAAGATGCAATATAGAGTATATACGAACATAATTATGGAGATGTGCAGTAAAAATACAACAAACATGAGGTAGAAACATGTTAGACTAATAGAGGTCAAAATTTTATAAAGGACTTGAACACTAGAGAGGGATTATAGACAAACATAATGATAGAGATGTGCAGCAGAAATACAGCAAACAAGAGTTGGAAATATCTTAGATTGTCAAAATTTTATTAAGGGCTAGAAGGATAGAGAGGGATCAGTAATGAGTAGGAGTGGGAATGAGCCGAACACAAATGAGCTAAGCTTTGTTTGAGCTCGGCTCAGAATTAAAATGGATCAGCTCGAGCTCGAGTTGAGCTGAGAAACCCTAGCTCATGCTTGACACGTATGTAATCGAGCCAACTTGAGCTCAGCTCACTCAGCTTGAAATTTCATCCCCCTTTTGTGTTGATGAAAACCCAGATGGGAAGAGATTGCCAATCTAGGGAAAGGGAGAGGATGATGCTATGTAAAAGAGAGCTTTTTTTTGGAGGGGGGGTGCGCTTGGAGGGAATTGAAGAGACTCTGCTGTCTCATCATCACCAACCTCCATTCCCATCACCACTTGTGTCATAGGGGAAGGAGAAGAGGAAGGAAAATAGAAGAAATAGGCGTGTGAATGGCAATGTTGTTGATCAAGAGAAGACGGTGGGTGGCTGGCGATGGTAGGTGGATGGATGCCATGGAGGGATCGAGAGGAGAAGACAGTGATGGTGATTGCGCGGATAGCATGGAAAAATCGAGAGAGGCTAGTGGTGGCGGGCGGGTGGGTAATGTGGAGGGATTCAAAAGAGAGGACAATGGTGGCACGTGAGTGCACTAAATGAAGGAGAGGCTGTCAATGGGTGCCTAGGTTGACACCACGATGGGAGCCAAGAGAAAGGAAAAGTAGATCAATACGATCCCTTGATAAAGACGGTATTTAGATATATTTTTTACAGGATATCTGGATACGGAAAATTTTCAAGAATCCAGATCTGGATCAGCATTACTAAAAATGTATCTGATCTGGATCTGGATTTGACTGGATCTAAAAATTTCTATCCTAATCCTATTCGAATTGGACACGAAAATGGATATGATTGGATAATGTCTAAACTCTAAAGCGTTTTCGGCCATAGTTTAGGGGCTTAGGGTTTCATAATAACTGCTATTCACTCCACCAATCAGAGCCTTTGGTTTTAACCCAATGGCTGAACAACTTTATTATTTAGCCATTGGATTAACATATAAAGGCTGGTTACTTATTTCTTACAAAACCTATAAATATAATATGTATATATTATTATATAATATAATATATACAATATCTTAAATGAGTTGGCTAGCAAGCCGAAAACAAGCAATCTAAGCCCACCTTGAGCTCGAAAAACTAGCTCGAACTCGAATGAGCCAAGATTAAGCTGAATTCCAACCCGAACATGAGCTGGCTCACAAACAGCTTACTCATTTGGCAGCCCTAATAATAAGCAAACCCAAAGGATGGTAAACTTGCAGGTCAAGTAGGTTACATTATGTATTTCAAAATAATAAGCATATATACAAGTCATATTAACATAATGAAACAATGTCAAGATGTTAGGCCATTTATAACAATCTGAAATAAAAGTGATGCTCTTATGAAAACGATCTAATGTCTAATATTGACAAAACCAGGCTACAATTTGCTTGCTTTAAGAATTGCATTTTCACACTGATAACGGAAATTTATGTATCGACAACAAACAACCATAACATTGGTGCTAGAATATTTTCATGCCACACATATAATGCACTGCACTTGTTTCCTACTTATGATAAAAAGGGGGAAACACTTACCAAACATGTACACGCAGCTAGTGAGAGAAGAAAGTATCCAAGAATACCAGCTTTTGTGCCGCTCATATATGAGAGAATAGACAGAGAAGCAAGCCACAAGAAAGAAAAGAACATATGATAGATACTTCATTGCAAGATCATCATACTCCTTAGTTTTGTTCTTTGCATATGATTCACGGTCTCGGAATTTCAACATTGGAATCCTTCCACTTCTGTCGATCTGATGGAAAAGTTTAATGAAAATGATGATGAAATCTCATGCACAAGCACGTTAGAATTAGAAAGAGAGCTGAAAAGGACACCTTCAAGGTTTTAGCTAAGTTAGATGTAAAAATGGTCTAAACCAAATGGCTCTAAAAACTAGTATATCAACATCCAGAAAAGTTGACTGAAATTATCAAACTTTGAAAGAAATGAAGAAGTATTAGTGACAAAGGACTGAGGAGAAGATATCTGAAACTATGAGTGGTCAAACCATATTGAAGTAAATGAAAAAAATAATGATGTCATCAAAACATATAAATAAGAAAAACACTTAAAAATACATGCTGTCTGTATCGATAACAGGCATCCTGATCAACAACTTCTTCCCCTGGTCCCAGGACAATATACTGGACCAAATTTCAAAACTTGTTGCATAACTAATAATTTGGCCAAGTTGGCTCATTTTGGCACAGTAACTGAACATTTTGCAGTTTGCACCAAGTACACAATAAATTTTTAAAAGAATTGAAATCATTAGGCAACTTTGCCAAATTTTGAACCCATACACTTGACTTTCTAAATGAAATTCAAGTTTCAAGTTACTTGAATATTGACAAAAACTGAACAGGCATGCAGGTTTACAAACTTCTTTTTAACATTTCATAGTCGACTTTAAATTTGCCTTTATTCAAGATAACAAATACAGAATTTACCTCAATATGCATGGCTTTCCCAATTTTCCAAAACTCAATGCAGACACCGATTCCAGAACTAGCAAGGATCATCCATGAGGTATCATTATCAAGGAGGTAAAGGAAAACAATCAGCTGACAAACAAAGTTCACAACAACTGATTTTGCAGATAATCCTTCCATAGACTTGTTTTTATTCCAAAACTGAATATCTGCAAAGAACAAATGTAATTAGCATGTTGCATCCAAACATGATGATATTTTAAAAATAACTGTAAGGATAATTTAAGTCCAAACTGAACAGTCATCCTAACGCACCATTCTTGAAAGCCAAGAAATCAAACACAGAATGTAGTACAGATACAGCCATCGTTACCACCAGCAGGTATGGATTTCCTTCCAAGAACACCCTCTGTGGTTAAAAAAGGGGGAAAAAGTTGACATCAGATACTGAACACCAAGTCAATCATACATGAAAATATAAATATACAAAAATAGCAGAAAAAAATAGCTGGTAGGAATTTAAAAAAGCAGGATGGAAAGTGCTGCAAAAGTCATTGGTTTCAGGAAAATGAACGTATACTAATCAATACAATTTAATCAAATGGTATAGCAAGAAAAGATATCAGTTAACCTATAGGCAATTTATAGCAACTAATAAAATTTGTGAAATTCAGATTTACCTTACATCTATACTTGCCCCTTTACTCTGTACAAGTTAAACCTGCACTCTTTATTCTTTCACCCTACTTAACAAGAGACTCTAGAACTTATGTGTTTGGTAACTTAATCTCAGGTACTATTTTAAGCAATTCAAGTACCATACTAGTCATCAATCTTTTGATATATAAATGTGTCATATGTATCAACAACTGAATGATCCAATTGAATTCTAAGGTTCGCAACACCGGTGCATACCACCCTATATTAGGGATACCGTATCATACCGGTACCCAACAGATAATATAGTGGGGGAGGGGGGCATACCAAGTGTCGATAAGCTGAACAGGCACCATACCGGGCATATCGACTTGTACCAATATAAAAACATGGTGCCGGTACAAGATTTGATAATGAAATTGCGAACCTTAAATTGAACTTTTCTTTTGATATTAGGAGGAGCTAATCCCCACCATTACTTCCCTATATCCATGCCAACCTTGAGGGGCTAACTCCACCCAGGATCGAAGCCCCATCCCCCCTGTCCCAGTGGCAAGGGGTGATACCATCTGCGCAAGCACTTAGTGATTAAACTATAGTTAGAAATTAGTTAGGCAGTATAGTGCAGTATAAAAATGGACACAAAAGGTGAACACCTGAAGGGACAACATAATTTTACAGATTCATATAACAGAATTTGATGAAATCTAAAAGATAACCTTGTTTGGTTTTGCAAGATAAAGCTTCTTGGTATCAAAGAGAATATGAGATATCAGAAATCCCTACATCCAATCAGATCAGTGAATGGTATACCAATTTCTCAACCAACTATTATGCAGGGAAAGTTAAAAAAAGGCTATGAATTCATTGCAATTTGGACTAAAAGAACATAGATTCTCCCAAAAATAAAGATCGATCTATCTTTTGCTCCATATTTTAAAAGTTTAAAAAATCACAGAAGTTTGTCTTTTAGAAGTTAGCAATGTCAATCTCATATACTTTTACCTTGAGTTCGTCAGCCTCGCCTTCAAGCATACTTCCATAACTACGGTGAATCTGGAATGACTGCTCAATCTGTAAAAACAGCTGCCACTTAGTTATGCTAATAGGACCTAATTCCAGATTAAGAGGCAACTCCTTCATAGTGTCATTGAGTGGTATCAATTTATCCCTCAAAAGCCAGAATTCATTGAAGAAGATTGTGGGGTAGTAGTTCCCAGTAGTAGGGTCTATATTCATATCTGCAGAATTAATGTCAAGGAATAGAATTCTACCATGTGTAATATATGTGCATGTGTAAGACTACTTTTTAATTCATTTTATAACCTAGTATAGGCAGAGAACATTTCTAAAAAAAACAAAAAATCTAGCAGAAAACAAAAGGAAGTAAGTTTATTTTGGAAAAAAAAAGTGTCAAGTTGGAGGCATTCCATTTCCTTTTTTTCGTTGATAAGGTGTAAAATTTTGTTGATATTGAAGGAAGCCACAAGAGACATGGAAAGCAAGGTTGGATCCTGAAAAAGAGGCTAGTTCCAGGATGACCTCTTCTAATTTTGATAATGCTAATCCATTTTTACCCAGACTACGTGAAAGGGGCTGGAGGGCAATAAAAGAGAAGGAAAGGGCATAAAATGAGAAGAAAAGGGATAAAGAATAATTTTAAGAAGAAGGTTAAGTGGAAAAGGAGCAGCAGGTAAGTGCTCCATCAAATGAACTAAGTGGCAAACTGAAGGGTCCTCCCAAACACAATTTGTGATCAGAAGACCCTCTATTTTCAAAGGCGTGCAGAGCAATAATTGCTGAAACAAGGTACCACAAGCATGCATCATCTGAAAGCTTCCTCTAATAGGTCCACAGCCTTGAAGGCAAGATATGATCCAAGATTCCTCTTTAGCAATGCTTTTCTTTAGTCAAGGCACCAAAGACACAACATTGTATCTCGAGTAAGTTTGAGGGGGCTAGATTTAAAATCTGAAAGGAACTTGGAGATCATTGTTGACCCTGCTAAAAGACAAATCATCAGAGTTGGGCTTAATAAGCACCAGCATTTTACAGTCAAGAACTATAATTACCACTTTTGAGTAAATCATCTAACCTACTTCACCCCACTAAAAAATCTGTTTAGCATTCTTTCTTCAAATTTAAACAAGATGAACATTGTGTAACATCAACAGCATGGTGCTACTCATTGTGAAAAGTCAAAATGCATCAAAACTCATGAACAAGTATTGGCATCACATACTTATCATTTGGTCCAAGCAAAAAAGGAAAAGAAAAACAAATTATTTGTAAGACGAATGCATGCTTCTAGAAATCTCAAAGGTACAGGAGAAATAAAAGAAATAATTAAATGGAATCTTTGCTGACCAAAATTCCTTTACCAGCAGAAACCATGGAAATAACACCTTGTCTGGGAGAGAGAGAACTGAATTCAGCCACCTCCGCTAAATTGTTCCAAAAACACATCAAAAGGGCCAAGAAAAGGAGCGGGTATTACTAGAACAAAGATTGGTGGAAATTATCTCTATGACCCATCATGACTTTACAACGGGAAGATGTAGCAGTTGTCTTTTATCTTAGACAAGTGATGGGAAAAGGCCTCTAAGCAGGAGTAAGATACAGAGGCACGAGAAAGAACCAGAGGCTGTTTATTTAGAAAGGTCACTGTGGCTTTTTTATTTTGCTTCCCAGTCAAAGGAAACAAAGATCAAATTTAAGCCATTGGCCCTTCGCACTGTCACCTTTAGAAAGCTCACTTGATATATCTAGTTTCTCGATTATGTAGCATTGGATGATAACAGAACAAAACAATGCTAAACGGAAATTCTGTAGAGAAATGGCAACTAAATGTCTAAATACCTGTAACAACCTAAGATTTTATCCAAAAAGGCTAGCTGGAATGTATTATTTGAATTTTTTGATCTTGTACAAGTATCCAAAATCTCCTCGGCGTATAGCTAATGTGAGACTAAACACATGCCCGCGCGGGTCCTTACATACTCCCTCCATTTAAACGCTGACGTTCTCGTCAGACTAAGGGTCCAAATCATTCAAATCTAATCACAAGCATCACGATGGCCCGTGGTTAGCCTTAATGAGTCTGTGCTGCAGTGCTCCCTAGTCCACATGGGCCATGGGCCAGATCCGCTCTGATACTATTTGTAACAATCCAAGACCTTACCCATAAAGACTAGCTGAAAGATATTATGAGTTCCTTGATCTTGTATAAGTACCCAAGATCTCCACGATGAATAACTGATATGGGACTGAACACGCCCGCACGGGTCCTCACAATACTAGTTGCAAAAAAAATCTAGATATTTTATGCAATATATTTTTCATAAAAATTTTGGAAATGAGTATATACATGAACAAGAAATTGCCCCCTAAAAGTGATTATTTTAATTATCTCAGTTCCATCACATTAATATCATAGTGAAGACATGTTAAACATTTCCATTTTAGACAATAGGGAGGCATGTTCCTGAACATGCCAAAAGGACTTGATGCTAATATTTTTCAGTTGGCAATAAGACAGAATGCTGCTTATATATATCAAAATTGTGGACTATTAAAAAGGAAGTAGGAACATGGCAGTTGGAAAATTTGAAGGTCAAGGTACAACTAAGACAGGACATGATAGAGAGAGTACAAATTGAACATTACAAATAACATTAATCTCGAGACAAAATGAAAAAAAAAAAGATAATTAGAAAAAATTCTGCATGTTATTACTACCAAACTAGGGTCAACATGGTTGGTATTGATTAATTCAATAAAATGTGAGTGTCTGGATACAGCCAGCGATGTTCGGAGGAATATTGTTATGGGGGTATCTGCAATCAAAGAAGAGAAATAGAGAAATTAGCTGGCCTTAAAAGGCTCATAAAAATGAGAGGAAAAAGCAGTCCAGAGGAGATCGAAGATATCAGATGTCTATCAAGCAAAACAGAATTTGACGAAAGAGCAATGATATGTGTACATCACGCTGCAAATCAATTATTCATGAATCAAAGCCTTTTTAAGAAAAAGTAATATAACAAAACTGAACAATGGGTGTCATTATTTTTTATGTTGTGAATTTAGGTCAAATCAAATGATTCTTACATCACTTGTGGCAGCTTCTTATTTGTCGATATGATTCATATAATATTTGTTGCAAACTACGAACCCTAAGCACATCTTAAACACAAAAGCTGCATAACCTCATCTCCCGATGATTACAAAGTGTTGCAAGCTAAAGAGAATAATACATCAGACATTCAACTGAGCATTTTGTTGGGGGGAAAACTGCCTGAGGTACAATACTGCTTGGTTTAGGATAGCAATATGAGAGGTATTACAGTCTACAATATAGTTTGTAAGTCTGTTAGCCATCAAATATATAACCAATGAACAGCAACAGAATATTCCTACAGAATACAAAGAATTCAGTCATTCTGAAACTCAATCCCAGGCAACTAGGTAGAGCCTCCAACTTTGAACTTGATGGACATCGAAAATGAAAATTGGAGTTAAATTCCTGAGAAATAATGAAGTCTTTACTATATTATAAAAAGGGAGTTCTGAATTTTCGAATATTCCCTGAAGATTCCACTAGTCAGATTCCTGGAACATCCTTGAAATTTTTTCTCAAAATACTTTTGCCTCCATAACTAAAATACTCAATCCGCATCTTTCACATCTTTTCCCTAATCTAAATGTCTTAAATCTCATCATACATCCAAATCCCCTCTCTCTCATAATTTCCACCTCCTTCCTAATTTGGTAAACTTTCTTCAAAGAATCACAAAATAATCAAAATCCTCTTTCAGAACTGTACATTTACTAAAAAAGAAAGAATTAGCCAGTTGGGTGAATTAGGAAGCAGGAGAAGTGGTCCATGATAGAATAAGGAAAGCGGATGGGGGGAAATGGGATATGGAAGGATGTGTAGAATGAATTAAAAAGTAAACTGAGAGGGGACTGCACAATCTTTATGGTATGGTTTAAATTTTAATGACTGAATTTAACACAAATACATAACCTGAGGGCTGGGATTTTGACATTTAATGAGATTAATTTCTGATCTATCATGACATGCATTTGGATTATTTAAAAAAGCTTTTTGGATGCCACATGACCTTTTCAAATTCTGTACAAATTTTAAAGTTTCTATTTCTAAATTCACAATACAGTTTATCATATTTAAATAAAAGAATTAAAATGGATTATACTTGCATTATCTTTATTATATTTTCTGTGACATGCACTACATGTGTCTTTCTGCTAGCAGCAGCAAAACACATGAAACATGTTTACATGGTTGTGTGTATTTGTCAGCATTATCAAAGGTGGCCACCTGGGCACCTACCATCTTGCTTATGTGCTTTGGTAGGCACATCAGTTAGGGGTCTGCTTCTTTCACAAGTCGTAAGAGGCTACCTGAATTCTTGTGTCCACTATAAAAAAATTGCATTGGATACACATCCACAACTTAAATACATGTAAGATTTCTAAGTACTTACAAAGTTCTTTGTCGGCAAAATTTAGAGAACAGTGGAGAATCGGACTCTTAGTATGAGTTTGGCACACCATAGTGACATTAATGGTAGGTCCTTATTGTTTCTAGAGTTAGGATAAGGATGTAGGAATTAAAAATAACGTTGTAAAATATCATGTTATTGTATTGTTGAGTAAATTTTGGAGTTCAAATGAAGAGTATGCATGCTTAAACGTCACGACAAATAATATCTTTCAATGTTTTCTAATTTAAAATTTGATTCAATATAATGCAGTTAATTTTTTCCTCCTTTGTGTTCCATATATCCTTTTTCTTCTTTTACCAAGTCAGGCACTTGGACTTCTCCAAATCCAATTCTTATGATCATGTCCGTGAAACACTGAAAACAGGTGGCTGCCTGAGTGTCCAGGCTGGCACCTATACAAGTGCTTCACAATCTTAAAAGGCCAGCTAGCGATAAAGGTTCCATTTTATTTTATTTTTTTGATGACCCACTTCTTGACGTTAACTCAATAATTTTGCATTTTCCCCAAATAATGTTTTGAAAGAGAAGACAAAGAAGCACATACAGTAAAAGTGAGTCTATTTGTCCTCATATATCATGGTCATCAATTAGGTACATCTCCTATTCCTCTTACCTGGAAGCTACTTGTTCGAAATCTATATGTGAAATTATAAATTACAAAATACATGTAGCTTTAATATTTTTACTTTTAATGACTGCTTGGCAACTTCCACGTTCCACTGAGATCTCTATGAGAGTCACTGCAAAAGCAATCCACCTAGGTCTTTACAAGGGTCACCCAGATACTCATAACTCAAGAAAATGCATAAAATTTGTCGAGATTTCAAAAAGAATTCAAGAAAATTAATAAATTCTGATAATTTCAAAACAAAAAAAGAATTAAAATGACTGATAAGTTCAGAGGCAGCTGCATGTAACAAGAGAAAAACATGTAGAATATCTCATAAACACCAAAAATTAACAGAAACTGACAACTAATGATATCACCCATTCAATCTTTCACAAATACTTTATCATTACTTTGTGAAATTTACAAATAATTAAAGAATAGTATACAATCGAGTTATTAAGACACAAACTGATAGTTGGTTTGGCATCCAACAAATGAAAGTAGATTATTTGGGATCTTCCAATAATTTGGAAAGATAGAGACTATGCTCAGAAACTTCTAGATTTACAGCAGCAGCATCATTAACATATAGTATATAAAATGTAAGTTGTTACATCCTGACACATTCTTGGGGATTCACTAACTTTTAAAACAGAAAAATGGAGACAAAGTTTTGAACAAACATACCGTGTAAAGTCATCAACAAGATTAATGGTAATATTTGGTTTCCAATAGGAAACCCATTCTACTGGACCCTCATCCTTAGCTTCAACCCAGGTATCATCCTTCAACTGTAACAAGCACATAGAAGAATTTATGTGAAACCACGGGTACCATAAAAGTAAGGAGATAAAGGCAATTATGTTCTTCCAAGAGCTAAAATCATAACCCTTCACATGGAAATTTACGGAGTGAAAAAAGGCAAGGATCTACCAAAAACATAATAAATAATACTACTAGGAATAAAGTTAAGAGATTGCAAGTTTCACATGAACATTCACAGCCACTTGGAGCCTACAGTTCTGTCGAATAAAGAGAAGAGCAAAACCTCAGGAGCTTGTTCTTCCTCTTCAGGCCCCTTGGAATTTCCCAGCAAGCTCTTCCTTTTATCAGCTTTTGACTTGGGCAAGAACATCACAACAGCTAAAAGAGAAACAAAGTAAGTGCAGGTTTTGTGTGCTGCCATGGAGTTTACAGATATATAAATCGGTAATAATTAAGTATTGAAATCCTTACGATTTGTCCTCCCAAAGGCAAACTTTGGCTCATACTCAGGATCACTAGGATCTGGAGGGTAGCCTGAGCGTGCAAAGAAAACATGAGCATACAGGCTCCCATTGTGCTTCACAGCCTACAAGTTACATGATACCCATCATGCAAGGAGTCAGATAGACTCAAAGGACAAAAGAATGGATAAGTGGAAAACTGTCACCCAGAGTTTAGTAAAACTGTGTTGGATCTGCATAATCTATATAGTGATACCTCTGATGGATAATATTTTAAAGAATGAGACCTAGTACTAGCCGGCCCCCAAACTGCATATGGAATGTTTGCCTCATGCCAAACAAGGGCATCCTCGTTGCCGAAGTCATTAAACTTCTCCTGTTCAGAAAGATATAGCCACATGTCCTGGACAGGAGGAGAGCACCAATCCACTTTTACTCATGTACAGTGAAATAATGGAGAACATGAAACCAATACTAAAGCAGAACTATATCACACATTTCAAAGTTAAATTAAGATAAAAGTATTCCACAAAAGTAATAATGGTTGAACCCAAGTGTCTGCAGAGTGACAGATCAAGATGCAAAACTTGTTCTGCTCTTCCAATGTAATATGCAAGGAAATGATGAAGTGCAATTTCTTTCACAGTAAGCTTTAAAACCATTAAGCTGTTTTAATTTAAAAAAGGGATATAATAAAGTTTCAAATGCAGTAAATATCCAATATTTTTGGTCCGATGTAAAATCAAGTTGCGTCAATCAGTTCATAAGCAGCAAAGAAAGCAATTTTAGGATTGAGGCTTCTGATGCTTTTGAATTTTCCACCAATATTGGTTTAGATTGGGAATACCATAAGTTTATATTGTATTTTGGATAGCCTCTTTGGTTTCTGAGTAAATTAAAAATCTTAGATGGGTTACATAAGTAGCTAGCTTCTTTTCCATGCAGCATAGTTACTTTTAAGGCATCCTTTTAGTGGCCTTATTTAAGACAAAAAACAAATGTATGTTGTTATTAGATTTATAAATAGATTTTGTCAACTCGCAAATACCTCCTTTTTCTATTTTCTTTTTCTTCCTAGAGGAGCTATTGGAACTCAATATTCATGAAACAAGCTGGCTAGTGTTAAATGAAACAAGTAAAATAGAGGTACCACTCTTTAGGTTATCCCGGGCACAAGATCAACAACTTCACATTATCAAGAGAATACATATTCCTCTGTTGCAATTCTTTTGTAGGAACCTCAAGCTTTCCCCCCAATATGATTTTACTTTTTTCTGAACTCTAGGCATATGAAGCCTAAGATAGGCGAAAGGTGAGCCACGCATATTGGAAGAAAAATCATGCAGTCTAAAAATCATGAATTATGTGACTTTGAGGTTCTTAATGTCATGTGATAACTGGTGGTCCAACTATCCAAATTCATAATTATTGCACACTGGCAGTCAAGTAGTATACTCAATCCAGAGTCCAGACACACATACAATAACTAAGTCAACAAGTAGTCCACGAAAAAAGCATGTCTCAGTCAATTTCAATCAGATTCCCGAGAACATGACCCATCAAGATGATATCAGGAAGTCAGCATAGTAGGGATAACCCTGATAGGACAAAATGACCAGACAACTAAAAGCCAAAAGAGATCGTTGAGGAGGAGAAGTCAGAAAATATAACAAGAAAAAGCAAGAAGGAAACTAAAAAAAAAAAAATCTCAGAAGAACTTTTTTCTTATTAATATGCAACTTGAAAGCGTGAACAGCAGTAACTTTAGCTTTTACGATAGGCAAATCCATAAAAAAGTAACGAATCCAGCAGAAACTTGAGAATTCAGTAATTGCATGATGCTCTTCTTGTGCTATATACAACTCTGAGATGATAAAAGATCTGATTTTCAGAAAGACCAGCGCTATTGAAAACTGTTCGTACGAAGGATTCACCTTTCTAACAATTTCTACTGAATAACATGAGATTCTTCAAAAAGATTATCAACGAAAAATATGAAACTTATCACAAAAAAAACAGATAAAAACTCTGAAACTCTGAGCTAATGACGAGACAGGGGGAAAGGGATCGAAAAAGGTAGGGTTTGGGGAGAGGGAACGGAGAAGGGACTGACCAAGGGCTCGCCCTTCTGGAAGAGATTGGAGATAAGGTGGGAGGGTTCGGAGGGCTTCTTGGGGGAGAAGAACTTCATAGCGAAGTACCAGAACACCGCCATCCGGATGATCCCAGTCACCGTCTGGCCGAACCCCGCCTGCTGCTGCTGCCGTCCTTGCCTCGCCGTCGCCGCCTGTGCTTCCGGTTGCGCCGTCGCCACCTGTGCCGCCGGTTGCGCCATCGCCTCCGACCGCGAAGCCCCGATCCAAAGACGGGCGCGCGCGCGAGAGAGAGAGCGAACAAAGTGCAAGGAGTTTTAACGAGAGAGAGAGGTTTAACATAGGATTTATTTCTTAATAGAGTTTTGCCTTCTCGGCACCGAGGGAGGATTTTTCGGGAAGCAATGCTACGGAACCCGAGCACGTACCAAAACGTCTGTATGCCATATGGCACGAGCTGATTGCTGTAATTTAGTGGTTAAAATAATAGAAGCCAGTAACCTGGTTACACGTAGGAGGGGATGGGTACTGGGATTTGCTTCTTTAGAATTTTGATGTGACTGGTCTATGGAGGTCATGATCTTACAAACTAGTGTTTTGCCATAGTGCGGCTCCCCGGTGGGAGCTTTCAGATGGTTGGGGTCGTCAGAACCGTCCGTCCACTGGGAAATGGATTCACAGCCGTTGGATGAGTGAACCCAGGTGGGTTTGGACTGGCCATGGGAGTATCGATGCAAGGCCTTTTTACCCTAGAATGGCAGTTGCTGCCGCTGAAAACCGGCCTGTCCTGGATGTCGAGCGTGTGACATGATTGTGCTCGAGGACTCGGCAATCGACTGCTCGGATTCTATTCGGACCGCAACTCAAGGCAGATAATTGGTGTTGGAATTCTGGTTCGGCAGTCGTGCTCCGACTTGAAATAGTAAAAATAAAAAAATTCTTTTGGCAGAGTGTATCCGGTTGGGATCCTTCTATATCTAAGTCAGGACGATGCTCAAAAAATAGAAGGAGATTTTTGGCAGTCTGTCAGGACGTCTGAGCACTTACCTGAAAGATATCCTTGAGAGTTTGTTGAATAGACGAAGACGAGAGCCTATCGCCATGTAATTCGGTTCCATAGCTAGGATTGGCTGGCCTACGCACGTTCCGAGTATCGGACACGGGCGTTCTGCACGCGGATCTCGCCCTGCTTGCTAGGTCAGCATGATTTCGGAGATCACCTGGGATCTCGGCTATGGTGTCGTCAGCTTTAACGGGCTTTTGAAATTCGAATCTTGTTGTGTACTTTCCGTTGAGCCAAATGGCTAGCCCTAATTGATGGTGCGCTAGCTTCGTGGCAAGCTTTGGTTGGGCAACTCCTCGTGTGAGCTATGATCGGTTCTGATGCATATCAGCCATGATGTACAGTATACACCCATAAGTGAGAGCAATAATCCTGCATACCCCACTACCTTAGTTGCAGCCTTCAGGAAATTTTTATGTCAGAACATGAGACAAATTTTTATTGGCTATACAATGCTAACCAGCTTCCAGTTTCATTGGAGAGTTGGTGTTGAATTGTAAAGGTATCCATTCTAAGTTCATCACTTGAAAATTAGGCTGGCATGGTGTTTTTTTGATGTTAAGCTACTTCCATACACTGCATCAACTCCTGTATACTGTACCAATCCTTGCTTAGGCTAAGCGGTAGTGATTTGGCAATCTCATACAAAAGCAAGGAATAAAAGCTAGAGCCATGAGAGGATGAGAAAGTAACAGGACATTTGGATAGGCTTAGATTAACGATAAGCTTTAATCGAAGCTACATTCCCATCTTAGATGAATGATACTACTTATAATTATAAAATAATATTGCATGATTAGTCTATTAGATGAATTCCTTAGTACTGCAAAACAAGAGATGAATTTATTGCACCAAATTGTCAATTTCACATAGATCACAGCCATGATTTCAGCACCCTTTTTTCACTCATCATTGTTCAATCACTCTTTTCTCTTAGATGAATAACAAGCATTGCACATATTTCATGCTCATGATTATAAAATGTTTCAAATTCCCATGCAATGCATAATTTATATTAGCCCATGCTGGTTTAAATTTGCCGAGGACCTATAATATTCCAATCAAATTTTATTATAATAAAATTCTTTTATCAAATAATGAAAAAATTATAACTTCCACCCGCTCAAGAATAAACTCTAGTTGTTCATAATTCCTCCATGATAGATTCCTCTCTCTCCTTTATGCCTTTCTTTTATCCGAACGCAAATTTTTCCTTCCCGCTTGGCTAGAAGATAAACAACAATACTAGACCATATTGAAATCAATAGAAATCTCATCTCCATCATGGCATCATTAGCATCATCGTAGGCTTTCCTATTAAAAAGAAGGCAGGACAGAGAGCATAACTATAAGTGAAGTTGACCAGAAGTTATATCCTACACCACGTGCACCATATAGCGGTACACTATGCCAGTCATAGATGCTCATTTCTATAAGCTCCATGTATTAAGTGCTTGTATCGGCGATTACCTATAAAAATGAGCTCTTGTGATTGGCATAGTGCACTGCCACAAAGTGCATGTGGTGTAGGATATAATTTCTCACAAGTTGATTCTATGGACCGATAGAGTAGATTTTGTGTAACAATATGATTTCAAGCTTCTCATAAGGCAGTGAATTCTCATAATATGGAACTTTAGGTAGAAAGACCTCTTATAATAAAATTCTTTTATCGCATAATGAAAACTTTATAACTTCCACTCGCTCAAGAATAAACTCTTGTTGTCCATAATTCCTCCATGCTAGATTCCTCTCTCTCCTTTGTACATGTCTCTTATCAAACTTTTCCTTTCCACTTGGCTAGAAGATAAGCAGCAATGCTAGACCATGTTGGAATAGATGGAAACATCATCTCCATCATGGCATCATTAGTATCATCGTAGGCTTTCCTATTAAAAAGAAGGCAAGACAGGAAGTATAAGTGTATAACTATAAGCAAAGTTGACAAAAAATTATATTCTACACCATGTGCACCATATGGTAGTACATTATGTTAGTCATAGGCGTGTGCTTTTATAGGCCCCATTCATCAACTGCTTATATCGGTGATTGGCCCATAGAAACGAGCTCTTGTGATTGGCATAGTGCACTACCATATGGTGCATGTGGCGTAGGATATAATTTCTCATAAATTGATTCCATGGACATGTAGAGTAGATTTTGTGTATACAGGCTATATGATGTCAAGCTTCTCATAATGTGGTGAATTCCTACAATGTCGAACTTTAGGTAGAAAGTCTCCTTACAAAACACTGGTGGGTAGTTGGTGCATACCAAAATTTATCTAATCTTTTTTGAGATTCAAGGATAATCTAATTTGGATTGAGCTAGCTAAAGTTTTGGTTGGATTGCTCACTTCTAAGTGAATGATATAACCAAAAAGACTAGGCAATCCAATTGCCTTTATAAAACAAAAATATTTAGATCATATATGTACTTGAATTAATATAATCATTATTTAATAATTTGTAATCATATTTTTATGAATTACTTTAAATTTATTTGTCATTACATTATATTTTAAATTTTTTATATTATTTTTATTCATACATTTTTTTTTTAATATTGACTCGTGAGCTACCAACCTACTTGGATCATTAGAAATCCGAGTAAACACTGGTGGTATGAAGAAAACTTATGAACACATTCCATAATAAAACGGGGCATGGTCAAACTGGTGCGTCAAATCATGCTCATGATGCAAGTCCAAGATCTCGAAACAACCCTCGAAGAGACTGTTCTTGGCCACCAAGGTAGTAGCCTGGTGGTAAGGGGGCGATAATTCCGCCTGAGTTGCCTGAATTTGAAACATACGGGCGTCGATTAAATTAGGGAACCGGATGCTCCACGCCCAGTTGGCTCGTTGGCGGTTATGCTTTCCTTCTACTTGTACCAAGGTGGCGCTGGAGTGACGTACTCACACATGAAGACGATGAGCCCACGGTTCGGGGAAGGCACGCGAAACCTGCGACCTGTATCGAACATTGCCTAGTGGAAGAGGGGCCCAGTGGGGGCTGCTACGCGGGTGGGCTGGTCCCTCTCCCCTCCTTTTCTTTTACCCAAAAAAATGGGGTCTGTTCTTGCAAGAGCATGTGAACCACACGCTTCCCTTGCATGTTTTTTTGAGGAAAACGTTCCCTGCACGTGTGAGTGGACTCAAAACCCCATGATGCAAATAGGACCCATAGAATGGGATTTCAATGTGTCTTCTGGCTATTTGGACATCGCATGCACACCCCATATTTAAGACCTCATTCATCTGGACCTATTTGGACACTGAAGCTTCCTAATTATTCCTGTTTATGAATAGTTTGTCTGCAGAAGGGATTTTAAGATTGAAAACATGCAGATTCAAAAGAGAATTACATGAATCGGATAACCTTCGATTTCCTAGATGGTTTATGTTGTAAAAATTAGGGTTCTAAGGAATCGATGGACCGGTCGAAACTTCTAACTTCTTCCTTGCTTCTTTCTTGCTTTATAAATCATGTTGCGATCTATGACTTCCGCCATCCAAACAGGTCCTTCTTGATGTCATGAGCTCGACGACGACACGAATTCAGGACACCAAGACCCAACAAGGGGTGGGTTTTCTACCTATCCCCATCGCTTTCTTTGATACAAGGGCCATCAAATGACAAAGAAGGTCCTTTTCAACAATGGGAACAAACAAGAATATTGACCTAGATAGGTCCAAGTAAACATAATGTAGCTACAAAATGACCCTTAGTTATGGTCATAAGGGTCTCTGTAGAGAATGGGAAGGAATTTCCTTGGATCGACTTTAGACATGGTTAAGATTCAGATCATTTAATTGCTTTGATAAAGTGCTTTAGAAATGAATCTGACCATGAGATAGACCATGAATTTGGCGACATATCTTTGCAAAGGATTGTGATTTTGAACCAAAAGACGTAGCCGGGTCCATAGCTTTCAAATTGAATTAGTCTCTTGAGAAAGGACGCCACAAACCATGTGGACCAACCGCACGTGCTTTTCCCCCCTTGGACGGACCAACCGCACGTGCTTTTCCCCCCTTGGACTGTACCAATGAGGTCAAGAATGTTACCGTCAGCCCGAGAAAAAAAAAAAAAACCGATTACCTTGAGAAGCATACTTTAAATAAAACTGAAAATGAAAATTACTGTGACATCCTCGGGAGTTACATTTAGACCTCAGTTTTTTTTAAAAAAAATTTAATTAGCTATAAAAACTTTATTTTTGTTGCAATGTGGTCCAACCGTCTATCTCGATCTAGCATCGTTAACGAAGTGATAAATAAAACCAAAAATACTCTTGATTCAGAGAGGTTAGATCGTAGCTTTCATGTGATCTCAAAGCGCTCCATCGTCTATGATTCATCTATTTACATAGATCTTAAAGTGTTTCATCCTTGGTCATTCATCCATCTATACAGATCTCAAAGCATGTCATCCTTTGTCGTCTACGGTCTATCCACATGCACATATCTCAAAGCACTATAACCTTTACTATCATTTATTTGCACAAATCTTAAATCGCATCATCTTTTATCATTCATCCACCTACACAGATCACAAAACACTTAGTTTGTTATTCATTCACCGGCACAACTCTCAAAGAACTCCATGCTCTATTATCAAGCTGCTTGCATAGATCTTAAAGCAATCTATCCTCCATCCACCTGCATAGTCCTTAAAGCACTCCGACCTTTATTATCCATCCACTTGCATAGTTTTCAAAGTGCTCCATCCTCTTTCGTCCATTCATCTACACAGATTTCAAAGCACTCTGTCCTTTGTTATTCATCTACCAGCACAAATCTTAAGCACTCCATCTCGCATCATCTGTCGGCCTGCACATATCTCAAAGCATGCCATCTTTCGTCATCGATCCGTCTGCATAGATTTCAAAATGCTCCATCCTCTTTTTTTTTGATACATAAATGCTTTGTCCTCTATCATCCATCTACCTGCATAGATCTCAAAGCACTCCATTCTCTATCATTCATCACTTGCACAAAATCTCAAAGCGCTCCATCCTCTGCCACTCATCTATATGTATAGATCTCAAAGCACTCCATCTCCCATCATCTGTCAGCCTGCACAGATCTCAAAAGACTCTATTCTTTATCATCTATTTGCCCGATAGATCTCAAAACACTCCATCTCTAGCATCCATGCACTATACACAGGTCTTAAAGCACCTTATCTTTTATTATCATCCACGTGGATATATCTTAAAGCACTCCATCCTTTATTATCTATTCACCTGTATAGATCTTAAAACGCTCTATGTTCTGTTATCCAACTACTTGCATAGATTTTAAAGTGCTCAATCCTCTATTATCCATCCATCTATGCAAATCCCAAAGCACAAGATCCCCTATAATCCTGCATAGATCTCAAAACACTTAATCCTTTGTCATCCATCAGTCTGCATAGATTTTGAAGTACTTCATCCTATATCATCCATCCACATGCATAGATATCAAAGCGCTCCATCATCCATCTGCCTACGCAACTCTCTAAGTACTTCTTTTCAATTCATGCTAAACTAAACAATCCCTCACTAAGTTAGTGAGAAGAGCAATTCTAAAATTTTATAAAAGTTTAGTTATTATGACTCTCATGTTATCACATTTTGTAATGAAGACATATGGCCGGGCCATATTGTAATGACTTGAAAGTTTTGGGAATTAATTGATATTTTTCAACTTTTAGGTTCAAAACAGAATATTTCACATTCCATATCGATCATATGGTATGTAGTTGCAATGGCCCAACCTTACTCAGAATTCAGTCAAATAACCTAAAATTTCTTTTAAGTTTTATTATCGAACATAATTAGGTTAGTCTAACCCTTGTCTCAAGTAAGCTGTCCATGAATCAAACTTGATCAATTTATGTGGGTTAATGCCATATGTGACCCTCGTAGAGGTTGCGATCATGGTCCACGCCAGAGTTGGAATGTGCTATCCAACACCATCCCTGCCATACCCTCTAGTAGTCCAAGAAGAATCAACTTTTTTTTTTTTCTTTTGGGAATCATTTGGATGTGAGAGCCATGTGTTCTAAATTTGGATTGTGAAATCAACAACATTCATTGCCATACAAATTATTTACTCAATGTCCTATTATTTGGAACTAATCTTTTTTTCTTCTTCTTCTTTCTCTTCTATTTTTGGGTGTATGTGTGTATGCACATGCACACGTGGCCGTGCCAATGTAGGGAAGTGGATGTTGGTCATTCTTGTTCGAGTTGATCCTTATATAGTAAAAGTTTACGTAACATAGAACATAATTCGAGATTATATATGTGCGTATGTATGAAAGACAACCATTCAAGCTACCAAGCTGAGCATTATAATGTGATTTGTAAAGAGCCTGAGCTCTCTCTCTTATCCCTTTTTCTTAGAAAATACATGCATAGCATGTGCAAGATATTAATTCTATCATTAGACAAAACTCTAAAGCATCATGCATGATACTGTTCATTTTGATGTCTCTCACTGCTCTAATTCTCAATTCATTGTGGAGTAAATAACTCTTTTTTTAGATTATTCATTAATTACTTTAAGAAAGAGACACAGAAAAAGTGCATGTCTCAAGACTCCGAGCATGGATATCAAATTATACAAATAATATTATAAAATATTTTAATTAGATGAGGAGATCTCAACCATTCGCAATACATTTTGCGCCAAATGCAATAAATCATTAACGCACAATGTATAACATTGAGGCCTCTTATTAATTATGAGGGCTATCATCAGTGCAAGTGAGAACCATATGATAACCCAAGTTAATAATTTGTATAGGATTTTCTATATATATCAAACAATAAAGAGGTTGCTTTTCTTTCTTTTTTTTTTTCTTTTTTTTTTTTAAACCGCTTGCTCCTTTCTTCATAAAGCCTTCTTTTCTACATGTAATAAGGGTTACGCTAAAGTAGATAATGGGGCATGGGCTTTTTTTTTTTTTTTTTTGACTTTGTTGGTTGTACCCACGTGCATGTCGTCTGAGGCGTTGGTGTACCAAAGAAAAAAAAAAGATATTGGAGAATTCTCTCACACGGTCCGGTGGGTAATCAAACTTTGCTTCATAGTGTTATTTACTATGCCTTCTTTAAATTGTTTTATTAATGCTGTGCTAAGATATCAAATGTTCCCACATGTGCTGGTAATTGAAGTCAGGAGACTGCTCTTCCCATATTTTTTTTCTCGCCCAAGTTTGAACGTAATCAAAATCTCACGCACCGTTCTAAAATATGGCATCTAACCTAATTGCTCAAGTCCCAAAGTTTGGTACTTTGAACATTGCTATTTTAATGACCCGGTGCAGGGTAGAAGATGGAAAAAAGAAATAGTAATATATAACATGATAGCATTAAGAACCTACCTCTAAACTTCAATATACAATTAGGTCTGACCATTAGTTATAAGGGTGCAATGGCAAAGTTGGTGTTGATCACCAAGGGGTTTAGGAGCTATTAGAATTTGACCAAAACATCCAAAATTAGAGCATAAACGATTACATGCCAGGTCTCTACCTAACAAAAAAAAAACAATCCTCTTTCGGGCTAGGTATTCCGAGAAGCTAATGAGGTTGGATACTGGGTAGCTACTTATGCAACCAGCCATGCGGATAGTATCTTGTGGGCTAGGGATAAGGAGCTGCCTCGGGCACTCCGAAATATTTTATTTTCTGATTTTATTAGATGAATTCGTACTCGTCAGATATGCATCACCCATTCTAGCAAAAAAAAATAAAATAAAATAAAATAAAACAATACAAAACAATCTTCTTGTGCAATTCTGAAACTGAAATAAAATGGAATTCATGATGAGCTAACTGAGGAATGCAAGAAATACTCGCGTTTTGCATGCAATTGGCCCGGATGAAAACAAAATCCTATCAAACAAATTTAATCTATTTCTTGTACCTATGTCAAGAAGAAAAACCCTGAAAAAGATGGTGCAAGGAAGGTGGGGGAAAGAAAAAAAAATATGGGCTCCACCTTTCTCACATCAAGGCACTTTCACCACTCAAATCTCCACTCTCACATAAATATCCCAACCAAACAACTACAACTCAATTTGCAGCCCTAAGATGCCATAGCCCATAGAAAAAGAAACAAATTAAGAAAGAAAGAAAGAAAGAAAAAAAAATCATAGCCCATAGGAAAGTGATGCATGGTATAGGAAAATGAAATAGGACATGCATTCTACCTACAACCAAGTGAAGCCACCTCCACCCACCCCTTGTGCATGCTGATAAGTCCAACAAAATTTCCTTCAACCCTAAGTTTTCCCATGCTATTGGACAAAGACAAAGAATCCATTAGAACAAGGCCACTAGACTTCTCCCTAGTTTATCATATTGTATAACCTTTCTTTGCTTATTAAAAAAAAATGTACAAGGGCAGAGGAACCTAAGAATCTTGTTCCTTAGCAATTGACACCAGACCGTGGCGTCGTTTAGTCTTTTAATGATATGAATCCCCAGGTCACAGCCCCAGATGCCAGCAAAGAGTTCCACCTATATAATACTGCCCCCTCTCCTTCCAGCCTGCTTCTGAGTTTCCCACCAACACAAACTAATGGGAAGTCTTTGTTTAAGATTAAATGACAACAATCACCAACTAAGATCCAGATTGGCAATATAATAAGATCAAGAAAAGTTGATATATTGTTACCGAAAACCCCGTTCCACCTAAACAAATAAATGATTAGAGATCAGCTCCTCTCCAATTAGGGTTAAATCGAAAGTATCCAACCTCTCGGTTCTCTTAATCACAACGGTTCGTGCACATCATAAGTATTGCTTCGCATACTCTCTCGCCTATCGGGATAACTAATCCGGATATATGCTGAGGTATTTCCAAGCACAATGAGGTATGTTAAATGTTGCAATCCTATATCGACTAATAAAAAAAATGCTATATGAGTTTGTTAGCCTGGTTGGCCTTCCTCCCGATAACTTAAATTTTTATATTGTAAATTTGTATGGATGGTATCAAAACTAGGTTCGATATACATTATAGCTATTCTTGTCATATAAGCTTCTTATCGAAGATAGGACTCAGCTATAGATGGATTCCTCTTTTGAGTAGGAGACAAACGTGACGAGGGCATCACAAGGTTGGGTGAAAAGGATTGCCTATAAAGGAAATGCTACATGGTTTGGGTCTAGGCCGGTTCTCCTTTCATATTAATTAATAGAAAGGTAATGAAAGCCTTTTTCATTCAATATTACATGATTGCCGTCTTATACACCATAAAAATATTCTTGTACAATGCATGGACGATTATAATTGAAAGATTGGTCCCACTAATTTGTGTAATTAAAACATAAACATTGTACAAGCTTAGGAAAGAGGGGACTTAAAAAAGAGAGAGAGAGGGGTGTCCGAGTTGCCGGAGATAATAAAAGGTTGGCATTTAACGGTCGCCGTCAAGGAAACGGGTGCGGGGGACAGTGGGGAGATCGAGGAAGGGGAGACGGCGTCAGTTCCGACGGTGACGGGCATTTGGTTGCCACGCCCGAAGACCCGTGCTGTCACTGTCCCCACTCTCTCCTACCTTGTAAAGTATGTAATAAGGGATGCCATCATGCCACTAAAATATCCTTCTCATACCAATATATTTACGAATATAAATCATGCAATGAAGGGGACTAACGTACCACTGAGGTGGTAGCCTGGAAGGAGCGTGGCCTTACTTCTAACCAAATGATTTCGAGTTCGAAACGCACGGACGTCGTTTAAACTGTGGAGACCGGATGCTCTCTGCTCGGACACTGAGTTTAGAAGAGCATATCGCTCTGCTGGTAGTCTCGGTGGTGCCTGGTATGACGTACTCACACGTGGTATTCGTGCCGGAGCCCAAAGAGATAACCGAGCCGGACCTACGGGTGGGAAGAGTATGAGTAAAACCGACCGGGATGCCCAACTGGCGGGATCGAGGCTGCTATGCGGGGGTGGGTTTGTCCCTTCCTCCCCCCCCCCCCCCCCCCCTTCCCTTTTTTTTAAGGCAAAAAAAAAAAGGGACCAATGTAGACATTCTATGAGATGTTAACCCTACTCCCAAAAAAAAAAACTTTTTTTACCATAAACTTTATGTATAGATGAAGTATATGGAGAGATATTTATTTTGCACATATTTATAGATTAATATTTTTATTTAAAAATCTAAAATAAGCGTTCCTCTGAAATATTTTTGAATCATGAATTCCGATACTAGCAAAAATTATGATGAAGAGATTGAGCTCAAGAAGTTAATATTGTCCGACTACTTTAAAAACTTCTAGACTATTGGAGGAGCACCATAAGGAAATGCACATATCTTGTAATAAAAAAATGGAAAATAATTAATTCAACGAATTTCATAATGGGCGATGAAGAGTTATCTCAAGGCCTTGTCATTTTTTTTTAAAAAAAATATGTGATATATTAATTTGCAAAGATGATGAACAATTGGATAATAGGAAAGGTTGTATGCGGAAAAAATAAAATAAAATTAGTGTGATGTAACAATTGTTTTTCTAATAGCTTCACCAGCTCCGTTAATATTGAAGAATGATGATAAAATAAAATATTATTATTTTTCACAATTCTGTACAAATATGTAAAAATAATTTTTTGATACGATATACATATCTAAAATTATAGAACTTGTTGTGGTTCAAATTTGGCCCGAGGGTGACGACACCGGTGGAGTCGAGGGAGCCGTCGGTGGTTGGAAGGAGAAGATAGGAACCACCTCCTGCGTGACGGCCGCAGATCTGCACAAAGCCTTACCAGTGTCTCCGATGAGAGCCCTCCGACAATCAAGTTAGTGTGGGGTAAATTTGGTCCAGCCAAAAGTCCTTTAGAAGTTACCTGACCGAGCTATTTATAGTCTCGGTGGAGTGGTCCAGATGGCAGAGGCACTACCGGTTCTCATCTTGAGGGGGCGTAGCTCTGAGCCGGATGGCGCGCAGCTTAGGCTGGCTGGTGACGTGCAGTACTGCATGTTCTTGAGAACGGTAGGGTGTTGACAGTCATAGCAGGGCATGGCCGGAGTAGTCAAGGTGCCGTATGACTATTGAGGGTCAGTTATTGAGACATGACACGGTAGTATTGTGAAGTACGACCATATAGGTGGGCATAGGCCCGCACATGGGTGCGGTCGTTGACGAGGCCGAGCTCGTTAAATAGTCGCGACATGCATTTGATGAGGTCGGCTTGGCGAGTGCTAGGAGTAGCTTGGCTTCTCGGGTTCCGAGGCATGCTCAGTGAAGCATCCCGAACTTGGTTCGGACGGATCGGCGAATGTCTAAAAATACCCCGACCTTGGTCGGGGGAGCCGGCGGATATTTGAAGTAGGTGGAGCTTTTGGTGGAGTCTCGTAGACGAGCTGACCCTGGATCGAAGTGAAGATTTGGCTGATTGTCATTAACGTTTACTGGACCAAAATTGGGTGGCGTTTTAGTTATGGACGGGACGATCTATTTTACCCCCATCAGAACTATAATCAAGTGAACAATTATAGGAATACAAAGTAGTCATAACTATGGCCCCATAGTTATTGAATATCAAGATTCGAATATTGTTAAATGAAAATGCAATAATAGTTATCAATAACTTTTAATTTATCTTGTTGGTAGCCTCCTCTTTAAATGGAAGGCCTGAGTGGTGACGATTGATGAATAACGACCGTATTCTAATGAAAAAAAGAAGAAGACAATGTTAGAACACTTTCAAAAATGCATTATTTTTTGAGAAAAAAAATTGTTCTTAATTATTAAAAAAAAGATTTATTATCAACTTGAACGAGTTTATATGAATGAGAGCAAGATCGATAAACACTAAGAAGTAATATAGCAATCAAGCATTATTTTTCCGATTTTGAAAAAAATATTGTTAAATATAATGGTAATATTTATAGAAATAATTTGACTAATGGTCTCTTTCTATTATACTATAAATAATCAAATTTTTTTAGGTACATGTATAAATAATCATTTTAAACCTCGGATGTAACTAGTCAATTCCGTGGATCCATGTGTACGTGATGTGATCAGAGCCGTTGGATCTGCCCATCCTCACAGATCTCCAAAACCTGGTCCCCTCCCGCGGACAGCGGAGTTGCATCGTGCCCGTCAACTCGCCCCCACTGATCGCGACGGGCGGTAAATCAGGCACAACATCCCCCTTTTTAGCGTACTCCAAACTGTGACGCACGGTGGTCCCCACTCCCCCACTCTCTTCAACCGTCCGATCCGTGCACCCATCTCCCAGCTAATACCCCGTCCGCCGCCCAAAACGTGGCCGCCGCCCATTGGTCCTCCGAGAATATCTTTGGAAAGTCGCCGTTCCAACGGCGTGGAAAACTCATCCGCCTTGTCCGCTGGCGCTCGGTATATTCGCCCTTGCAGCGGAAAAGAATCCCGTTCCGTAATGGCATTACCGTAATTAATTCATCAACCGAGGCCAGCTTGCAATTACAAACTAGAACGAGTGTAGTGGCATCGTCGTGAATTTAGGATAAAGCAGGGGTGGATTTTTAAAGTGGGTGGGTGGGATTAAGATAGCTTAATCCTGGGGTGTGGTGCCTGTAGGGAATTCAGGGCACGCTTCGGATCGGTGAACCCATCTCCCCGCAAATACCCAACATTGTCGTTATGCCAAATGGCTCTTTCTTATTGGATTCCTCTTCGAGGTCCAGCCAATGAATAAACGTTTGGGTAATATTACTGCGCCCCAAAGCATTTCTCGTGTTGGTGTACCAATTGCGGTTACGTAATTCCTCAGGATCATTATACTAAACTCAAATCCCTCTCTGAAGGGTACAACGCATTGAAATCAACAAAATTGAGGCCGTCCGATGAGTTGAAAGCAGGGTAACGAAGACCTATCGAGGGGACAGGAGAACTGAGGGAGGGTGATAAGCTCCTTATGAACAGTGTAATAGAGCGGGATTTTGCTTTGAGATCAGGACGCGTGGAAGTTGAGGGGTATCGGGGCGGTCGGATGCGATGGGGGCCGGATTGGTAAGTTGTGGCGAGAGGACAGGGGGTTTGGGGTCGTTGGCGGGGAAAGCGGGAAAGGAGGCAAAGCGAAGAACCGGCATCGGCGAGGGCGATTTCGGAGGTAACATGTAGGGTCCGGCAGCGGCAACCCTTCCCCCATTCTTTAGAGCTAGACTGTTAGAGAGAGAAATCCATTAAAATACTCCTAAAATAATAAAAAAAATCCTCCCTTCTCTCTCTCTCTCTCTCTCTCTCTCTCTCAGTGCGTGTTAAAGGCCGAGAAGCTCTTCCTCCACTACTCTTCTCTTCTCTCCTCTCTCCTTTCTGCGATTCCTTCTCGCCTCTCTCTCTCTCTTCTTTTCTCTTTATGTCGAGGTCGACTAGTCGATCGAGGCGTCCTCCGTGTCTTTAGTGTCTGTACGAGGGTTTTGGTTTTCGACCGGATTGGAGCGGGGTGTGGTGAGGAAGCGCCGGGGAAGGAGGTCGGTGTTGTCAAAAATGATGGTTTTTTGAGGTTTTTGGATGATTTTGCGGGATTTGAGCTTGGCTTGAAGCGGATTTCGAGGTTGGGGAGTTGCTGGTGGGGGAATTTGGTGGTTGAGTGGGGGATCGAGGGAAATCCCGTGGTTTTCTTTGTTTTTTGGGACTGTTATTTGGGGATTGTCGGTGCTGTGGTTGCTGGATTCGGGAGATTCTGTATCTGTGGGAATTCGCGGGGTTTGGCGAGGGGATGCCGAATCTCTTGATGGGAAACCTAGAGATTTGGTGTTTTGAGAGGGAAAGGAGGGAACTTGGAGATGAAATGGTCGAGTTCCTAGCATCGTCTTTGTGATTTTAGTGGCTAATTGTTCTGGAATCGGAGAACCGTGAGGTCTGAGGTTGAAATCAGTGGAGTTTTGGGAGGAATTCTGCGATCTCTGCGACGGCGACGGCGTCGCCTTTCTGGTACTCCGTTCTCGGTAAGCCCGGAGGACCTTTGCCGGGTTTCGACCGGGAAGCGGGGCGGGAGAGATTCTTTTCCATCTGAGGAGGGGTGACTTTATGCTCGAGCTTTAGCCAGATAAAGATCGAGGCTTCCGTTTCGAAAAGGGGAGGAAGTCGGTGCCGGGGGCGGGTTTCTAGGGTTCGCTTTCGAGGGAGTAAAAGGGACAAGTGGCAGCAGTAGCCCTCAGATGCCATTTTAGGCCTTCTTTGGCCTCATCTTAGGGTTCGTAGGGGTGGTAGTTGGAGCCCAGTTGCAGTTAATGCGTATTAGTGGGGCTTTTATGAGCATTTAAGCTGGCCCGAAGGCGAAACCGAAGGGTTCTTTTCCTTTTGTTTAACTCCTGCAGTCTGATCCGTTGCTCTGGGAGAGAGGTGTCTGGTGAGATGGGGTAGCAAAGTTGGAAGCTTTGGCTGATTTTGTTTGATATTTTCTTCAGTAAATTTTGGTTCTTGTTGATCCAAGTGTTGGAAGAGATCTAGCAAAATCTCATGGCGCTCGCACCGCCGCGCAGTTCAGCCGGAGGACTCCCCTGCTCAGGTTAGTTTTCCTCTCATCTTTTATTCCTTCTATTTCTCTTTAGTTTTTCGTGTTGGATGTTGATTCGTATTGCCGCTTGTTCTCCCTGTCGATATAGATTACATCATCCCCATCTTTATTAACGTTTCTGCTGCGTGGTCTGCTTCAATCGGAGATATATCTTCTGATATTGTAGGATTTCCAATGGTTTCAATGGTAACAGCTGTAATGTTGGGCTGATTTCATGTTCATGCCTTTTGTTTCTGGATTTGTTTCCTTTTTCCTCCTTTATCATGTGATTTTGGTGTATGGGTGTCACGTGCTTGGGGATGGATGTATATATTGTTCATTGCCAAAGAATGATTTATGGGTTCGGAAATATATAATGGTTTAGTGGTGTTTGATCCATTTATCCTCGTAGCTACCTGTTTTTATATTGCTTTGTGTTGATTTCTGTTGCTTCATGTTTGGGCTGATCTTGGTTTAAGTCCTTTTTTTTTTGTTTTTTTGTTTGTTGTAAATAATTCTCTCTCATTTTGCTATTCATAAGGTTCTATTCTGGCTATCCCGATTGGGGCTTTGCTCATTTCAAACTGGAAACATAATATCTTGGTTATATCAAAATTTGAGTTGACTGTGCTACTTAATCCCCCTTTATTCTAGTAGTATCGAGGCTTTCATTTTTGTAAAACTACATAAAGAGATTTTCAAAATCATTATTTTATGGACTATTTTCAATAATATGTCTTTTCGGTTGTAAATCGCAGGAAAGGGCCAGGTTTTTTCACTTTGCTTTTTTTTTTCATGATGTAATTTTGTTCTTTCCAGGGCCCTCTGGAGTTGCGCTGTACAGGGAACTCTGGCATGCTTGTGCCGGACCTCTTGTTACTGTGCCTCGTGAACGAGAGCGAGTCTATTACTTTCCTCAAGGTCATATGGAACAGGTATCTTAAGTTTGCATGTATTGGCTCTATAATATGACTGCAAGCTGCACATTTTCCCACTTCTTCATATCAAGATCATCTTTCAGGATTGTTGGGTCAATTGTCAGGTCTCTTTGAATTGGATTCTTGGCTTTCTATATTCCTTGATACTGTTTTTAAAATCCAAGGCATTTTTTCTTAGGCTTATTTTGCTGGTTTATCACACCGGGACATGCTGTTCATAAGCTAAGCATATTAGCATGACCCAGACATGAATTATGATAATTGTTGATTTCTGTTTCTGCTTTTCCCATAGCTAGAGGCATCGACGAATCAAGGACTTGACCAGCATATGCCCTTGTTCAATCTACCATCAAAGATCCTTTGCAGGGTGGTCCATGTTCAACTTCGAGTAAGCTCTTGCTGGTCAATTTATATTTGTTCATCATGTTTGGTGTGGTAGGGTAAGGTGTTAGCTTTATTTCTCTTTGCATGCATTACTTATCGCCTACCTTTTGTAGGCTGAACCAGACACTGATGAAGTATATGCACAGATTACTCTGCTACCTGAACCAGATGTGAGTCTTTTACTTCTTTCTGCTTGTTTTGTCCAGTAAAATCCTATCATATGGAGTGATATGGTCAGGAATATTAAATGTTCTATCCTTTTACAAGGAAATATGCTAGGCAGTTTACTTGAACTTTAAAATTTATATACGTATATGTACCTCTTAGATTGCTATTGTTGCAACTGAATGAGCCTATTGTCTTAACACATCTCTGCCATCACTTCTGTAACTGGGTTTTCTTTCTGAAAGTGGATCTATATTATTTACTATAACAAATGCGACGTCTAACTTTCTTTTATGCATGCTATTATTTGATGTTTATATTGGTTTTTTCTTTTCTTTCCTTCAACTCTGCAATCAGCAAAGTGAGATCACAAGCCCAGATCCTCCGCTACCTGAGCTGGAAAGGTGCGCAGTCCATTCCTTTTGTAAGACACTAACTGCTTCAGATACAAGTACACATGGAGGGTTCTCCGTCCTAAGGAGGCATGCGGATGAATGCCTACCTCCTCTGGTTAGTTGTTAATCTAAATTTTTGCAATACTTTTTTGTTTTCATTAAGCTAAATAGTCTGATTGTTACCATACTTTTTTAAGGGCTACTGGATCCTTTTTCTTCTTTGTGCAGGATATGTCGCAGCATCCACCTTGGCAAGAATTGGTTGCCAAAGATCTGCATGGGACTGAATGGCATTTCCGTCACATTTTTCGAGGTCTATATATTACTTCTTCATTGCTATTTAAGGTTGCCTCTTTGTTATTTTGATTTAATGTGGATGCAAGAGTTATTCATTTTCGACCGTGTTTCAGGTTTCTATATACTTCTTATTGCCAATTGTATTAAGTTCTGTATTAAAAAAATATTGCATACCGTTATGTATTTCCACATGCTGACTAACAAATTGTAGAAGATTTAATGCAAATGGTAAAGTAAATAACAAAGTATAGGTGTTTGAATGCATAGAATTCTGTATGAACTTGTGCAAATATGTGCCTGTCAGAGTACTCAAACAAGCTGATCAGATTGTGTTAACTGTTGTTATATTTGCATTTTTTTAAGGGCAACCAAGGCGGCACCTGCTTACGACTGGATGGAGCATTTTTGTCAGCTCGAAGAGATTGGTAGCTGGTGATGCGTTTATCTTTTTAAGGTTAGTGTATAGATTCTCTTGTCAGGCACTTGTCGAGCTGTTGCATTTATCTTCCAAAATAGAATGTTATCTTTTGGATAGATTATTTGATGCACTTCTTTGTGTGATCATCACAATAAAATTTATCTATGCATGAAACATGGCAGAGGAGAGAATGGTGAGTTGCGGGTTGGAGTAAGGAGGCTTATGAGACAACTCAATAACATGCCATCATCTGTCATTTCCAGTCACAGCATGCATCTTGGAGTTCTGGCTACTGCCTCTCATGCTATCTCTACGGGGACTCTTTTTTCTGTCTTTTATAAGCCAAGGTTTGATGTTTTTCTGACACTTTTGTGTTGTCCTTTGAACTGTCTGAATCCATTGTCCGAGAAACCTCAACCGGCCTCTCTCTTGTATGCACACAGACACAGAGATGCACAAATGCTGGCATACAAGCAAGAGTTATCTGTCAATATTTGACTTAAAATGGAGTGCTTATATAACAGAATGATATTGTCAAGAACTTCAGATTTTTGACTTCGCTATTCAGTCTTAGTAACTTGTAAATTTGCTTGATTTGCCATGTTCTTAGAGCTAGAAAAGGAACATATTGAATTTTGAATTACATCCGAGGTTTGTATGCTCTATCTACTGATGCACAATCGTTTCTAAATCTTTCCAAATCATGGAGACAAAGGTTATCTTTCTTGTCCTCATAAAGTAATTCAAGTACATTCAAAACATAAGGGGTGAAATTTATTACATTGTCCATTGTTTCAGAACTAGTCGATCCGAGTTTATCATCAGTGTCAACAAGTACCTTGAAGCTAAGAATCATAAATTGTCTGTCGGGATGAGGTTCAAGATGAGATTTGAGGGTGATGAAGCTCCTGAAAGAAGGTATGCTTGGTGGCTTGATTGTGATCTTAAATGATGTAGTTAAAGTATGTTGGCAAGGTCTTATTTATGATTTCTACAGCTTTAGCGGTACTATAATTGGTGTGGGGGACTCAACACAATCTAGGTGGGCAGATTCAGAATGGAGATCTTTGAAGGTAGTATTGTCTCTCTTACCTTTCTAACGTTGAAATATTATGCTAATAGATTGATGGATCTTTTTCATGGCAAGCTTGAATTTCACTAATAAGTTGCATTATTTTAATCATCTGAGTTTCGGAGTAGCTTGTGTTTATCAATATAACAATTAAACCCCCAGCCTTTTATTATGCCTTTAGTTGTTGGCATGCTTGTGCTCCCCCATACTATTTGTTCTATAATTTCAAGCTGTGTGGTGTTTTTTGGTTTATAGGTCCAATGGGATGAACCTTCATCTATTCCACGCCCAGATAGAGTTTCACCATGGGAATTAGAGCCACTTGTTGCATCTACTCCTCAAGCATCTCATCAAACAGCGAGACATAAACGTGCACGGCCATTAGCTTCAACTACCATTATGCCCGACATTTCTCCAGCGTTTGGTATGAAATTACTGGTAGCTGTTGCTTTTAATGTCTATATGATGATAGGATTTCTCATATAATATAGCTTTAATTTGTTATCTCTTTTCAGTTAGACATTTTAAGATTATTTTGGGCAGTTTAGATTTTTCTTGGCCATGCCATTTTTCACCTATTGACTTCAATTATGTACACATCTATTGATGAATTTCCATGGGATCATTTTCTGTAATCTATTTCTGTAGTTCTGCATTAATGGTCCACACTCTACAGCAGTCTGTGCTGTTTAAATACATTAACGTATCTTGGCTAGTTAGCTATGCACACGAAACCTATGTTTGGCTTGCTTTCAGATTCAGTGGAGGGCCATGCAGGTGATTTATTTTAGTGAAATTGACCGCTCAAAGAATTCTGAGTTTGTAGCTTTTGCATCAAGCAGAAATTTCATCTTCTTATAGCCTTAACCGTGTTCTTATAGACAATCTGGGTTATTTCGTGATAGGGAGAAACAGTCTGTTAATAAGATGCTATTTATTTATTTTGCTATAGTGGTGTTTCTTGCAATTGTTCTCTTTGACCATCTTAGTAAGTCTGACGTACTCATCACTTTCTCCTTAATGTAGGTTTGTGGAAATCCCCAGTTGAGTCTACCCAAACTTTCTCATTTTCAGGGTTACAACGGGGGCGAGAACTTTATCCATCATCCAGCTTGTTCTCATCAACATCAAAGCCTGTCTCCATCGTTTTTCATGGAAACACGGGGCCATCGGCTGTTACCGGCAGGTCTGAATACTGGCCAGTTAGGGCAGATACACAAACCGAGTCCTTCTCAGCAAGCGTCAATAGGGAACCATGTGAAAAGAAGCAGGATACTGGCACTGGCTGCAGGTTATTTGGGATCCAATTAATAGAAGGATCTGCTGTAGAGGAAACTTCACTGCTGGCAAATGTTTCTGCCGGCATTGGTGAGGATCAGCCAGTAACATCTGTGGGTGCGGATTCTGATCGGCACTCTCAGCCATCGAACATCAACAGGTCTGATGCCCCTGCAGTCAGTAGTGAGCCAGAGAAGTCATGCCTCAGATCACCCCAAGAGACTCAAAGTCGGCAACTGAGGAGCTGCACCAAGGTGAACACAGCCTCTTCTCTCTGTACATTTGCTGGTCATTTCTGTCAGTGGTATGCTTAGTAATCCTGTAACACAATTGTGCATGGATTATATAGCTTTTGCAGGGTATAGCAGGTAAGTAGCTGAATATTGTTTCTAACTCTCCCGTGTTCCCAAACAGGTTCACATGCAAGGTATGGCAGTTGGGAGGGCAGTGGATTTAACGAGATTAGATGGATATGATGAGCTTCTCCAAAAGCTGGAAGAGATGTTCAACATCAAGGGAGAGCTCACAGGTGGAGTCAAGAAATGGCAGGTTGTCTATACTGATGATGAAGACGACATGATGCTGGTTGGCGATGACCCATGGCAGTAATGCTCTTATAACCTTCAGTGTGGATTTCATATCATGGATTGATCTATTGATTGTTCCAATTTAAAATAGTGGCTTTTTAATCCCAGGAAAAAAAATATTATGTTTTTGGTAACTTGAAGCTGAACTAAGCTGGAATATTTGCCTGAATTTTGCAGCGAGTTTTGCAGCATGGTGAGGAAAATTTATATTTACACATACGAGGAGGCGAAGAGGCTGTCACCCAAGGCAAAATTGCCGGTCATCGGCGAGGCGGCCAAGCCTGGATCGAAGAAATCTTCATCCGATGCTGATACTCCACCGAACAGACCGGAAGAGCAGGTTGTTGCTGTCAAGGAGTGCTGACCATTTAGGAGAATAGAATTGCCCACGAAGCTTTTGTTTGGTTTTTTAGTTCAAGCCTTGGCCATTAGCCTGTGGCCCGGCATGGGCCCTGTTTTGTTTTGTGCCATGGCTGGCGTTGCCCTTGGTGCCATGTGTCGTGTCTGGAATGGCGGCAAGGAAAAGACTGGATAGGAACGGTGAGTTGGCTACCGTCGGTACTGTTTTGGCAGTATCATCTTTTTGCGAGCCCTGTGCACTTGGAGGCCGGCAGGCTACTGGAGAAGAGATGGGCTCTTGTCTGATCTGTGTGGGGAAAGGGTATTATATTGTAATAGGTGGTGATAAAGTTTACACTCTCTTTCTTTCTTTATTTCTTTAACCAGGAGTAAATAGGATATATGTCTATACCTTTACACGCTGCAGCATTGCTTAATGTTTTGTGCTGGTTTATTTTGGGTGGCAGGATTGTTGTTCGCGTTTCTCCTTTGTTACATCATATGCTCTTTATCTTTTGTTGGGAAAGGAATTATGTACAAATTCTGGGTATAGTTTTGTGTTTTATTTTGTTTGTTTTGCTGCTGTCCCTGTTTGACTGTTAGTATCAACTTTTCGGCAGTGGTGCTTCCACCCCTGCCTCCCAAGAGAGATTTTGTGGAAGGTGCATGGTGCTTGGGTGGATGCTGTGTTTCTGGTTGTTTTGCATGGTAATGTATAAATTGAACTCACTTCCAATGAATTACAATTCTAATAAGATTCGATTCATATCAAGGGGCAAAAAAACTGTGTGGTTTTATGATTATATTCTTGAATGCTTCCGGGCTTGCATAAGATGTCTATGTTTTGGGTGAGCATGGGGTTAATTCTAATGTATATTTGTGTTTCTTTCGCAAGATGGCATCGCATGTGCCCGTTTGTGATCCTTTTTCTGGTCATCTATGTTGTCCCTGGATTGGTGGCTGTGGTTCCATGACCTGATTTGAATTCATTGGCACTTCATGATTCACATTTGCATCCGGGTTGTTCCATCTACCATTCAGAATGGCAAACCGAATCGCGCCCTATCTAGTGAGGGAATGGCAAACTTTCTCTTCCACACACGGTGAAAACATCTTATGTTAAGCATTGCCCATCTTTTATCTCTAAGCTGGTTGATTATATGGGATTTTTCATAGGCATCATGTAGGAGATTAGAATACAAAAAATCATTGATGATTGTTGTAGCAGTATCACATGGAAGAAGAAAACATGAGTGGAATGGATTATTCTTCATTCTACTCTTTGATGTCTGTCTTCTTAATAGGATAGGTGCTCATAGGAGCATAGAAATCTTAATATCCTAAAATTTCTCTGCAGACAGATATATATAAAAGTAGAGTGGGAATCTAGTTCAGCTAGTAATGCTAATGGAGCCCATTAACCAAATCAATCGTACACTAATATTTATTATACCACATGACTAAGGTCCGTTTGGCAGAGCTTTTGGAGGGCCAAAAAGCACTTTCTGGCCTTTCAAAAGCATTTTTAGATGGAATAGGCATATTTGGTAAAAAAAATTGGGGTTTGTTTTAGCTTTGCCGGAAAGCTAAAATAGCTTTTTAGGAGCTTCTCCGGAAAAGTACTTTTAGGCTCCATCGGAAAGCTGTTTTGAGTTATGATTTTTTTTTGGACTAAAATATCTATGATAAAATATAATAATTATAAAAAATGTCTCTTTATAATCATAGAAATCTGCAAGAGTTCCAACAAAGAATCCTAATCGGCTGAACAGATACTCGTGAAGAAGGTATTCTTTTTTTTTTTCTATTTTTGTATCCCTCATTTTGAATTATGTTTTAGGAAAAAAAATTTTAGGTTTCTTCTTCATTTCTTCTTAAACAATCCGTGATGGGGTCATCTCTCTTCCATCGATCTCTCCTCTCCTTCACTGGATGTGGTTGTAGGCAAGAATGCCCATGGCCTTGGGTTGCTGCCTTCATTGCACTTGCCATGCTGAACTAGTTTACCATTTCTAAAAGCTAGGAGATAGATATCATAAATTGTGGCAGCAGGGTAATGATTCCTGTGGCCCCATTCTTTTTTTTTTTAATGAAAAAAATCACATTGATTCTGTGATCCACAAATCCTAGTAGGCATATCCTAAAAGTAGAGGAGCTTGGTTTAATGCACAAATTGAATTTTGGTAAGACTGAACACTGGTGAGTTAAACTATGATCCCCACCCTGTCCTCAATTTTGGCCCTACAGAGAAGCAAATGATGTTGCAAATTAGCTAGCAGATGCAGCAAACGACTTATAAAGAATACAAGACCAGAAGGAAAGTCTCTCTATTTACTGATGAGAGAAATCGGGATACTTTTACTCTGCAATGCACTGAAATAACTTTAGCCTAAATGGCTCACTCCAGGGGACAAAGAAGCAGCAGCAGCAGCAGTCAAGCCTTGGTAGATATTTCTGCCAAAAGTAAATGTGATAGGTGGTGATTAGCCAAAGCTCCTATAATTAGCTTGGGTTTTTGTGCAATAAATTGTTGCTAGCAAACTCTTTATATGGATCAGTCAATGTTACATTTTTCTCATCCTCCAAAAAATATTATTGTGATGCCAACAAGATGCAGAATTGATTTTGAACACGGAATCTTTTTGGATCGTTGGGCTGAAAATCCTATGGGATCCATGGGTTGGACTAGTAAAATTATAGGATCACAGACTGGGTTGAGGTCTTTTTTTCTTCTTCCTATAGAATTCGGACTGGCTCACCCCAAAGCTACTTTTAGTATTTATGAATATAGATCTAACTAAGTATGTAATTCTATAGTTTTGTTTGTTGTACTAGCCCAATCTATAAATCTTATAGGATTTTTAGCCCAGTCATCCAAAAGCTCTAAATGGATCGATACATTTGTTCAATAACTTCAAACCTTACCCTTTTTTATTGTCCAACTTCCATAGCAGTAGGATTCACTTAAACATGCACACAACGAAGACCTTGCTTGGAAGACCCATAAGTCAAGGATGAATTGGAAAATAGACATATGAAACATTTGTGGTCCGGGTTCATATGTTGTAAGGTACCACCTTGCTCTACTTGAACATATGACACGAGCATGGAACTGCCTTTTATGAATTCCATCTACTCGGAGTGTTGGATCTCAATCTAATTGAAGCCTGATACTATCCCCATTGACGGAAGGAGACTGCAGATGACAGAGTGCCTTGGTGTGGTGTAGCGCATCCAGGAGAGATTAGAGGGTTGAAGAGCTGCTTCGTTCTTTATGATGGGCAGGTTGACCCTTGAGAGATCGGTCCTTAGCTTTATGCTAGTCCATCTTATGTCCAACACGGTTGTCCCAAGGTCGGGGCTGTTGAGAAGCCTCCGAGCTTCTTGTGGTGCTCGTATGGCGGCGGACATGGGGTGCACCTGCTAGCCTAGAGTGTCATATGGCAGCCGGTTCAAGAGGGGGTTGGCTATCTAGTCTCTGCTTAGGAGGAGAGAGGCACTAGACGCCAGACATGCTGCAAGGCTGGTTTTTTGAGTCACAGTGCCTATGGAGTCAGGTGATCACAGCTTGATACGACCCTGTGTCTACCGATAGGGCATTTTAGAGTGGACGGAGATGCTCTTTTATGTGGAGATTGGCATAGTGTAGATGTGGTGAAAGACCGTTGGATGGATACTCTCTTGCCGAGGCTCTGTCCGACCATGGTCAATGTTGAGGCCGTGGGTGGCTTGCGGGTCAGTGATCTCCTCCGCCCTGATGGGGCAGGATGGGATTTCAGCCGGATTGGTCATCTATTTGGAGAGCACCTTGCAAAGAGAGTACATTCGTTGGTGGTTCCAAGGTGTGATGGCCTGGATGTAAGGGTCGAGAGTACCTCCTATAGCTCGAGAGTCAGAGTAAGTAAGGCTGCAAATGGGTCGGGTCGACCCGTGACCCGACCCGACCCGCGTAGACCCGATCCGACCCGAATTTTAGGACCCGCGGGTCCGGGTCGGGTCCTAAAATTGGACCCGAATCATTTTCTGGGTCGGGTCTGGGTTTACCAAACGGACCCGACCCGACCCGAATAGACCCGAAGAGAGAAAGAAAAAGCAAAAGAAAGTCTTTTCTTTTTTTTTTTTTTTTTTGGCGTGGGTTGTGGTACTGTTGGTCAGTGTGGGAGGATAGCAAGTTAGCAACAAGCATAGGTTCACAGAATCCAAAGGAACGTCGGCCCGTCAGGATTCTCTCTCGATCTATTACACTGTTGAGACCTCTGGTGTCTCGGTAGCTGCCTTTTTTTTTTCCTTCTGTTTTTTGGTTTTTGTTTCTTTAAACTTTTGAAGGGAGAAAGTGAGGGAACACTGCAACTGAATATGGGACATGTGCCAGTTTTCTGTAATGGAATTGGATTTTGGAAGAAGGTCTGGGATTTTTTTTGTCCTCGTGAGAGGGGAGCTGGGAGACACCGAGTTCCGTCCAATCAGTCATATAGATAAAAAATAGTGTGATATGAAATTTGGCTTGTAGACCGACTTAGTTAGTAAGCCATGGGTCATCTGTTTTGATTGGAGCTCAATTGCAAAGCCTTTCAAGTCATGGGTCACCCAGCACCTCATAATTATGATATGACCAAATTAGATTTGCCCAAATTTTTTCCCAAAAGCACAAAAAAATTGGACCCGATCGGACCCGGACCCGACCCGACCCGACCCGACCCAACCCGATCTTCAACCGGGTCGGGTTCGGGTCCAAAATTGGGACCCGAACAAAAAACCGGGTCGGATCAGGGTCACCTAGGACCCGACCCGACCCGACCCATTTGCACCCCTAAGAGTAAGGGATACTCACGACCTTTTCCAGAGTGAGTAGAGTCAGGACTCGCCTGGATTTGATTGTTTGATCTTCACCCGAGAGTTGCTTTATTTCTTTGGAAGGTGACTTGGGATTGTCTATTGACAAGGGCCGTCCAGAGCAGGCATGGGTTGAGCATTCTACCGATCTACCTTAGGTGCGAGTTGGAGCAGTCTGTGGATCACGTTCTATTCTAGTGTGATTGAGCTGTATGGGTGTGGAGGCTTGCTGATATCTTGCCGGATGTCCTGCGTTAGTCTGACTCCTTTACCCAGGCAATCATGAGGTGGTCCTGCACACCTCGGACTTGGTATGTAGCCATCAGAGCGACTTATATTGCTTTTCATATTTGGCTGGCTAGGAATACTTGGATTTCAGAAAGAGCAGTTTTACTCTAAGGCTTGTTATGGAGAGAGCCCAAGTGCAGGCTGCAGAGATCACCCATACAGGTCTATCAAGCAGGCTGTTGATAGCTCGGGGCAACTGGAACTCTACCTCTACTCATGCAGCATCTTGGACGGTGTGCATCACTTGGGAGTCCCCGCCCTTGAACTTCCTTAAGGTTAACTTTGATAGATGTGTTTCGGATGGTGGCAGGAGGGGTGGTCAGAAGCTTAGACTCTAGAGTGACAGCAGTCGGAGGGGGCCCAATCTTCGACATCTCAATTCTTAGGGTGGAGCTAAGGACAACTTATGCCGATTTATGTCGTGCTTGACTTGTGCTACGAGCCAATCTCATCCTGCTCGAAGGTGACTCGACTACTGTGATTAGTTGGATCCAGAGGTGTACTAGTTACGCTGGGGAATGCCACCCCCTACTTCGGAACATCTGGGACATGGCTATTGGTGACATTAGCTTAGCATGTTTATAGAAAGGTTAATGGAGCAGCGGAATGGGTGGCTTTCTTTGTGGCAAATCATTCTGTAGATTCTTTAGATTAGTGAGGGGGAGCTGCTTAGAGCGTTCCATGACTAGTTATATTTTAACTTTTATTTTAGATGTATTTTTACTAGATTTGTATGAGTCAATCAATGTAAAAAAAAAGCCTAATACTTTTATCCGGCATACAATATGTGATTTTACTTATAAAAATTCTTATATTAATTCATTACTAAAATTTAAAAATATCATACCATTCACCTGAATTGTTTTGATGGTACGAGAAATAACTGACATTGCCAAATATTGCTACTTATAATAAGCTTAAACTACTTCATTTGTAATGGATCAAAATTTAGATTTCAATCTCCAATGGATCCGAGTTTAGATTCTGAGGTAAACATCCATGATTTAGCTGTGGGCAACTCTAGATCCACTTGTCATGGTTAATGCGTCACGTAAACCATGGTAATAGAGTTATAGAGCTACGGAGTGGGTCCCACCTCAAGAAAACATCTCTCGTTACTTCCCAAAGATGGACGGTCAAGATCTGCTTGATCTCGCCGAGTTGATCAGAAATGCGGCTTCCGAAAACAAACAGACGCAGACTATCCATGACTCGGTTTTGATACTTCGCGGCGATGTTGAAGCTCTCCCGCTTCCTGCCCTCCAGGTAACTGAACCCTAACCCTAACCCTAATACCGTCGCGTCCTCTTCTTCTCATACTCCATAATACATTTTTCCATTTAATTCCACACAGTGGATTATATAGTCGCTCGACTTGACCTTGATTGCTTGCGTCTATCTTTTGATTTTAAATTTTTTTTTTAAAATATATCGAGTATATTAGAATTTATGGCGTTCTTTGATGCAAAACGACGAGGGATTGCTTCGAAATGGTTTCTAAAACACACGAAAGGACTTTAGAGGAGTAATCCTTAGTCTGTGGCGATCAGTTCTGTGCGGATTTGAGTTTATGAGTCCCTGGGGAATACCAGTTTTCTGTAAATATTTGTGAGATTAACAAGATGATAGTGGAATCATGAAAGATGTGGTGGAAGTATGTAATCTGGTATACTTACTATTGGGTAAGGGCTGGGGCTGCAAGAAAGATTGGGATTTGGGTTTAAGATGTGCCGGACCTGACCATGTTTTGGGACTGTAACTGACCTTGTTGGAAACGGATTTGCTTAGTTCCAGGTTTGGTCTTGTATACCTAGTTTGGGACCCGTTAGATTGGTTTGTTAATATCAGGTTGGGTCTGGCCATTGATCTGAATCTGTGCCTAGGTTTCGGAATTTCAGGTGAGGCCCCTGACTCACTTGCAGCCATATGGGTTGTAAAAATGTTACGGGACAGTTTTTAGTGAGACTTTTAATTTAAAATGGAAATCTTCTATATGTGTTTGGCTAGTTGGCCAATATTGGTGGCTTAGAATTAAATGCTTTCATATTGCCTAGGAGTAGCGTTCACTTTTTCCCCCTGTTTTTGTTGCAGGTGGAGGGTTGCTAGGCATGTATTTTGGAGTCATCAAGTGTCTTTCAAGTTTCTGCATGTGTTTTGGCTTTTCATGGTTATTCAATTTTTTTGTGTGACCGCGATATTGATTTTTTTGCAAGTTAAAAGGGATTCCTTTAAGTATTGGATCATCTAGGTTAGCCTCTCGATCTTTTGTTACTAACGAATAGCCTTGTACAAATTTAGGTTGAGTTGTTTGCAACATAAATTCCTATATATATATATATATATATATATATTGGAGTTAAGCAAAACCTCAGCTAGATTTTGTAGTCTCTTCTTTACCCCTGTCTTGTGCTTAATTTTTTGGCTTCTATGATGTTGGATCAAATGCTAAGCCACCAAGTAAATGGATCTTAATAATTTCTTAAAACTTAATGTTGCTGCATGAAAGGTAGAGAAAGAAATTGTAAGTTAAATATACACCATTAGATTGATAGGACACAGCACAATCACCACAAATAGGTTTAGTTTCAGAAAACAACCAGAAGTTGGCTCTATATTTTGGGTGATATGAGGATGCTACTGGGCTACCATGAATTTTTCTACAGCATATAGTATACCCTTATGTGCCTCTGCCTAAACCTTTTCAACCCAACTTTTTGGTAATTTGATATTTCTTGGGAAGCTCTTTTGAAGTGATGCCCATTGGTATAGGTCCTGGCTTCAAATTCAGTGTGGATTTTATATGGTGAATATTCTTTTAGCCAATACGAGAGGAATAAAGCATTGCTCACAGCTACTTGGTTTGTACCATGACCGTCAATCATGGACCATGAATTCTGTACATTTATTTGTATCAAGTTGGACAATGTAGAAATTAAAGAAAAATAACTCCAATTTTTCACTTGGATTTGGTGAGATAAGGTATCAATTGCATGTCATTCACAGCATACGCCGCATATTTCAGAGCAGTGGTTGGCTGTGTACAAATCAAAGTAACATTTTTCTGCTCCTGGGTACGTCAAATGTGTTTAAAACCTGAACAGCTGGTTATACTCCAATAATTGGCTGTATTTTCCAAAATTTGTTGTGATTCTTCTATGCATCTTGTTTATTATAGCACTCAACATCTCAAATATAAAAGCGTACTAGATAGGTGGCTAAGCTTTGGGAAAAAATGCTGTAATCTTATGATATACTAAAACCATGTATTTTTCTAGGTAACAGGTAGAATTGTAATCTGTTTAATGTAACTTCAAGTTTCCGCTTTATGTCTATGTGTGAAACTCTCTCTGTGAAATGGTGTTTTTATTGAATGATTTTATTGAACTTTTATATGGATAAACAGAAATGAACAGGCCAGGAACTTTTTATTGAGGAAGGCTACTAAAATAAAGGATACCTTTTGGTTGAGTGCTTTTAGTTCTCAACATGGTATTTCAACCTCTGGACCAGATCTTGTGGCAAATGGTATGGTTCTATCCAATTAGACATACTTTCGCTTGCTGCCCCCCAAATCTTATACATTGTTGATTTCATCTGTTTGATCTCTTATTCTCCAGCAGGAAATTTCTCAGGCAGAAGATTTGCACAATACACAATTTTTAAAGGGAAAGCTGCCCTTTCTGTGTCACCAAAGTTACCAAGTTTCTGTATAATGGATGTATGTTTTATTTGTTCTATTCTTTTCTGCATTCTTGTTTTGATATCTTTTGCTTGAAATTATCAACTGCTATTTTGACAGTCAGGGAGTTCTAGAGTTGACCGAAAGGGTGGTGTAATGCTGACATTTTGGCCTGCTGTTGGGCAACGGAAATACGATTGGCAAAAGAAGCAGGTAATGATCATTCTTTCTTTTGATCAGGGATCCCCTATTGAATCAGCTCTCTTCTTCATGCTTTGGCCTATTTCACTCTTGTTAATAGATTTTGGTTGGATACTGCTAAAGGTTTTGGGTTTATTCTAAATTATTTATGGTGTTAAGGCTGAAACAAGTTGGTTTTTCATAAAGTTGGATTTTGTGACTGCTAAAAAGTTGACATTTTGGATAATTCCATCTTCCTTGGTTTGCCTCTTTATTCTATATTTAATTGTACGTCATTTCTGGTTAATCTTCTTCTGTAGGTCTTTGCTTTATCACCTACTGAAGTTGGAAGCTTGATAAGCCTAGGCCCTGATGAATCTTGTGAATTTTTACACGATCCTTCAATGAAATCAAGGTTTTGCGGCATTTTGCCATGTTTTTATAGTAATAAAAATGCTTCCATTCAGTTGTTTGGCATTTGATTTACACTCCTATGGTCTCTCACATACATGATTTTTCACTGAACATTGGTCATACAGTCTTGAAGGCCAGGTGAAGAAATCACTGTCAGTTACCCCACTTGGCAATAGCAGTGGCTATTTCCTTAATTTGAGTGAGTAATTTTCTGTTTCTTCTAATATGTCAATTGCATTATTATTGTCTTTTTAAAGAACACATTCATTGTTTCAACAGCCCTGTTTGTTCCAATTGTTTGTTTCAGTTCTTTTTAAGTTTGCTTATCTCATTTTTATGTGGAATAAATTGGGAATCAGGGATTTTGAAACAGCAAGAAATGTGTTGCCTTGCTTAAATGAATTGGAAAAAAGCTGGTTGTTTTACCTGTATTTTTCAGAGCAACTTTTATGTTTTATCACGTCAATTATTTTGTTTTTAAAGAATAAAGCATCCTTAAGCTATCCAATTGAAAATTCTATATGATAAATTTATGTTTTAAAATCTCTATCATGAAATTCTCAACGATTAATTTATGCTATGACCATGTTTTATTTTCTAAATTTTGTAAAATCCTTAAACTGTTTGTTAAAAATTTATGGTTTACAAATTTCTAAATCTCTCAAAATGTCTTTTTTGAAATAAAAATTCTCCTTGCTGCCTCCTTTTTTCATCAACCAAGATTCTGCGGAGTATTAATTTTGGAATCTCAAATGTTTTATATTATTGAAAAGAAATAAAACTTGATTTTGTAGGTAAACTTTTTGTCATGCGAGTTAGGAAAGAACAATCTCCTAGATTGTCTGACAGAAAAATATAAGAAAAAGAACTGCAAGAGAAATGCTGATTACGCAATTTCCCGCTGATTAATTGAAAGCAGTCCACCATAATGAACATTATCTTACAGTATGTTAGCCTTATTTCATTTTACCATCCATGTTAAGTGATTGATCCAGTTGGTTGGTCAAGAGTATGTATCAAAGGATTGTAGAGACAATTTTCTTAACCAGCCGTGAGGCTAGAATTAAAATATCTTTTTGTGATTTTGAATGTTTAAGGATTCTCTGATTGGATAAGACAAACATAACACACACACATACACATGTACACGCGCGCGTGCGCACACATGCGTATATATAATGATCACCAAATTTTGCTGAATGTTAAGGACGAAATGTGGATAGGGGTCTATTTAGAGGAGGATTTGGACCTACTGCACCTATTGCCTTTTTGTTGGAGAAACCCCCTGCCATATTGTCCATCACAATGCACATTGTTATATAGGTAAATGCCCAATTTCACTGAGTACTGGATACCAAATATGGAGGGGGAGTCTCTTTAGAGTTGGATTTGTGTAACGGGCCTGCAGCCCTTTTGCAATTGGCCTTTGGTTAAAGGTTGAGTAGCCTGAATTCTGAGTAGTCAGTGTGGTGGGTGTTTAACATGTTGTCTTTGTGGAGAAAACATGTCATGACAGAGGTGGAAGCTTAACACTATCTGGAGATCTGACTGGGCAGGATCAAGTTCAGGATCTCCATTCAGTGTGGCCATTCTCGGACCCATGTACTCCTAGGAAGGTTGGCAAGTAAGATTACTGGTCCTCTGCCCTCAAGGATAGATCTTATCAATGTATATTTTTACAGAGTTCAGAAAGTCTCATGCTGCAATTATCTTTTTTTTAGCAAGATTTTACTTTATTTAAGATAATTGGTGGACCTATTTAAACAAAGTTGGGATAACTAAAACGTCTTCTACCTTGTAAACCTTAAGGCACAATGGATCTCTTTTTGATGGTTAGCTTACAAAATCAACTGATGGAATATCTTCATTTGAGTGTTGAAATTGGATAGGTAGAAATCATGATATTATAACTCTCTTGAGGATGGTGTTGCAATAGTAACTTCGTATAGCGTAGTGGTCTTACAGTAACATACAATGAGGGATGATGATACAATTGTGCTTCAATCAGCAGCTGATTGGTAGAAGAAATAAAGAGAGGGCCTTATTCTTCATTTGAAAATTGGAATAATCAATTTGAGATGGCATAAAGTGTTTCTCTATTTTTTTATTCTTGTTGACATTTGACATCTTTTTTCTGTTTCTTTCCTGGGGCTTATTTAATTTAAAGATATTTTTCCCCTTTTACGAAATACTATGCAGATGTTGTGAATACCGTCCAGAAGACAAATGAGCGCTTTTCATTACCAGTTACAAAGGCTGAGTTTGCAGTGATGCGCACAGCATTAAGTGTAAGATTTTGCAATCCAATTATTTATTTGTCATCCATGCTGAACTAAAAAATAGTCATTTTGCTCAATATTTACTGGAAAAGTGTTATAAATCATTTTTGGCTACCGTTAGAATGCAATATGAAGATCTAGTCCAGTCAAACACTTTATTTCTCTCAATATTACTCCTGGACTATGGATTACATTTAGTTCGGATTCCAACTGATTTATCATTCCTTTTGTTATTATATTTGCGATAATTGATGAACAGTGTACCATTAAGGGATCCATACGCACATGAAAATTGGCATCATTATCAGTAAAGGTTGAATCAGCAAACAGCAGTCTGTACATACTCATTTCTTTGAGAAAAATGAGAAACAACGAAAAAGAATATATCTAAATGTGAGAATAGGTTTCATAATTTAGCGACAAATAAAACTCAGGATGATAGTTAATCACTTCAGAGTTTATATTATTTCAGATGCATGCATTTGTGTGCCATGTGTTTCTTTGCATATACATAAACAGCATGTTTCTTGTGCAAAGTATATCAGCCAATTTCGTAATGATGTATTTGCATATGCACATATTTGCACATTTGACAAAAAAAGAAAAATTGATAGTGCATTACTGCATTGTTTGTATGTGATTATGATCTCCATAAATCTCATTCTTAGTTTACCTTCTTTGTCAGACTCTGATATCGTTCATTGACCTGCCATACCAAACTGATCACTGGACGTGCTGGTTGTGCCCTTGTAATAGACTGTTTTCTTAACTTGACTTCTATCCGTGTACTGTTCACTCTATTTAGGCTCTCCACGCTATTTTCTCTCTGTGCATTGGAACACCTTGAACCTTCCCCGAACATGTACAGACGCAACTTAACTTTTGCTGCCATATGTTCAATGCTTGTCATTGGGCTCTTGTTTTTTATTTCCCTTCCATTGTCACCTGCTGTTCTTTCTCGCTTCTGAAGCTTTATCCACCATATTATATCATTATCATTACTACTGACAAATGGCACTGTTATTAAAATTATATAAGCAAGTGCTCCTCTACACCGTCATGCAGAAAGTTCAATTTTCTCTTATGTGCCTTAAACAAGCTAGTTCCGAACCTTCTATGCTTCATTCCCCTTTTAGTTCTCTTTCAAACCGCTGCTTCGGTAAAAATGAACACCCACATGTACTTGGAAGTTTTTTGGGTCATCTAAGTTAATGGGTAGACAGACAATTGGATGCTTTCTCGAGTGTTCTAAATTGAAGAGAGATGCGTAAAAATGCCAAGATTCAGTCTTCTTGGTTATATGACCAAGTATATGTTTTGTCAACGGCAGTGCTTAACTATCTAGACAGGTGTTTCTGTGGGTATCATTAACATGCACAACAGAGATAAAAAATGCACCCAATATACTCAATATCTTTATCATGCTTAGTTGTGCATACGCATATGGATATGTCACTATGTCAGTATGATTTCATGTGTTTTTTTTGTGACGTTAATGACTTCTATGTGGCTCCTAACATCTCTTCTCTGCAGTATGTATTGCCACACATCATGGGCTGGGACCAAGTCATCGGTCCGCGGCTGCCAAACATCCCGCAGAACACTCCAAGGCAGCGAAGGGAGGTGCTGCCAGACCCGGATTTTGAATGGGGAAGGTGATATTAAATTTGTATTTTGCATCACACCTCTCGTCATTGGAAAGAAGTGACCATGTAATCTGCCACAGTCAGGCCTAAATATTCTCTTGGAATCCCCAGATGTATGTTTGAACTTGTTGGGCAATTAAATCGCTCATCTATATTGTTGGCTATATATAACATCAGGTTTTGTTTAGGGCCTGTTTGGTTTGGTGTTAAGTTTGGCAATTTTTGCTCTTTAAATTGGGCCATTGCAGGAACTTATTTTAGCTCCACTTCAGGCCAACCAAATGCTGCTCCCATGAGCCAATCTGAGTTTGGATGCCCAGTTGTGGACAACTGAACAGACAAATAGAGATCATTCTGGAGCTTTCCCGGAATTACTGGTTTTCCAGCATGGAAAAAAAGAAAGCTACATGAGATTATCACCTAAATTTCAAAAATTTAAATTTGTCACACTTTGCCATTGTTCTCATTCTATATTTCTTTGAAAAATGGAAATGTCTGATATAGCCGGGATGAGCTGCATCATTGGGTTTGCATTTTCCAAACAGAGTATAATGCTTATGTAGTTCCTCGAGCATTCTCCTGCATGCTCATGAGCATTAGTTCATTGGCTTGTTCCCGTCTTTATTTATGTCGTTAATGCATCTTGCTGATAATCCACTATCTGATTCATGGGTTGTGAAATCTCAAATGGTTTTTTTTTTTTTAATGTAATTGTGTGGTTCCGCTCCAAAATGCAGCAGGATATTCTGAATATGGATGACCATTCCCTTTACGCAATTATTTTGTTGATGATAAGAAATATTTTAAGTTATATTATGTTCTGATTAGACCAGAAAAGATCTATGGAGATACGTTTTCTCAAGGTTTTTGATGATCCTTTCTTGCCAATCTTTACCTACGCATAAAGATGCAGCCACAAGGCCAATCCTCTGATCAAAATTTAAAAAAACTTATTGGCAATTAAAAACTGCTATATTGGTCATGGTTTAAGCTAATCTATGTAGATGGTAAAAATAGGTTGGTCAGCCATTCATTGTAGGCTTTGGAAAGGATATGTATGGAGAGGGTGTTATTTGTATGTCAAATTTATAATCTTTATATCATAATGGAGAAATTTTACTATTTTAATTCCTTTTATCTAACTAAAGAGTAACTTATTGAAATTAAACTGCAGTGGTGCTGAAGAATACTAGTAACCCTTATTCTAAGTTAAAGAAGCACCTGGGCTACTCCATGGGCAAATTCTCTGTAGACAAATCCTCTAAGCCGCATTTGGTCACAACTCTCAATGGTGAAAATGAGTTGAACATGAGCCGAGTGAGGCATAACTCTAGCTCTCGCTCGGCTCATTTTGTAATTGAGCCGATTTTGAGCTAGTGCATTTCATTTTGACTGGAGCTCGGCATATACACGAATAGCTTGTTTACAAGATCTAATAAAATTTTGAGATCATTTTAGACTTTTATTTATATAGTTTGAAACAATAATTCTAATTATATTTTAATTTTATAATTTAAATCTATTTTATTCTATATAATTTATATTAATGCATAAAAAATAATTTAAAATAAATTATGTGTATATTAATATTTTGAGCTAATTCAAATCAAGCTTGAAAGAGCTAGGTTGAGCTCTCGCTCGCTCATTTCTTAATCAAGTGAGCTTAACTCAAACTAGCACATAAACAACTTTGCTCATTTGCCTACCAAACTTTGTTGAATAAAGTGACGACAAGCTTATTCCAAGCTTTATGTTTGCCCGAGTAACTTTTTAAAACTAGGCATAAGTTTTTACCTCCCCTATCCTCTAAAAAAAAAAAAAACCAAAAAAGGTGGAAACATGGAAGTATGCCGGTCAAACTTACTCATATCATAAATATTCAAGGAAAAAGTTGTCATAGACCACTCTTGAGATAAATCCATCATTTATGCCTACCTCCATCCATCCTTTTGGCTTTGTTGGTTTAGAAATAAGAAAAATGACAATATCTGAAGTTATATCTATAAAAATAGCTTTTTCTGATGTAATATAAATAGTTACCACAAACTATTCTAATTTTTGTTGGCCACAGTTTTAGAATAACTTTTGCATGAAGGCCATAAAAAAAACATAAAACTAAGAATAAATAATTAGAAGCAGAAGGAAAAAAGTATAAATAATTAGAAACAGCTTATGACAATCTTCCGATGAAATCGACGTGCATGCTATGAGCAAGTTTGACGAGCATAATAATTCTTGGATTATGCCTTCCCCACAAAGAATATTTGGCAAGTACCAGGTTTTTTCCAATCCTCGTATCTGCTTCATTCCCGGACAGAACGCCGTCTCATGGATGCAAACACGTCAATTAAAACTTGTTTCAGATATCGCAAACAAAGATCGGTAACAACATTGCCTTGCCTCAGTCCATAATCTCTCTTTGATGATTCCACCATATACCGACAGCGTATCTAGTCTCAGATTGATGTTCTTTTGTCTCCAGAGATCCGTTAACAAACGCATCTCAGCAAAGATATCTTATATCTTAGATGGAGTCAGGCCTGCAACTTTGCCACCCAAGCCACAGACCTCTCTCTTGTGCTCACTTGCCAGCTGTAGCGAACAAGGCCATCAAGTTAGCGCCTATGAGCTGCTTGATGAAATGCTTGTACCAGACTACAAATCATGTAATACCATGATCAAGAACTACACCACCGACCACCAATACCTCAAGGCACTGTCAGTATTCAAATGGATGCAGAACGCCAGATTGAGACCAGATAGCTTTGCGCTTGCAGCGGTTGTGAAATCCTTGGGGGCAATACATGATGCTGGACTTGGAGCAACACTCCATGCATTTGCTGTTAGGGGAGGTTTTTTGACATTTGTGGTGGTCGAAAAGGCGCTAATGGACATGTATGCTAGATTTGACATGTTGAGTGAGTCTTGTCAGGTTTTCAGGGAGATGCGTTGGAGAGATTCGGTCGCTTGGAACGTCCTATTGTCTGGCTATGCTCGTGCCCGGCTTTATGGTGATGCAATGGATTTGTTCCATGCAATGGGTGATGAGGAAGTTAAGCCTACTGCAGTAACTATGGCAGTCATTCTTCCCATTTGCGCAAAACTAAAAATTCTGAAGGCGGGGCAAAGTGTCCATGCTTATGTTATCAAGATGGGATTGGATTCAGATACTCTAGTCGGAAATGCACTTATATCGATGTATGCGAAGTGTGGTAGCATCATTAATGATGCCTTTAGGACATTCTGTCTCATTGCTTGGAAGGATGTTATCTCATGGAATTCAATGATTGCTGGGTACTGCGATGGTAGTTTCTTTGGTGAAGCCTTTGAATTGTTTTGTCGGATGCTATTGTCAGGTTGGCAGCCTAATTATGCTACAGTTGCTAATATTCTTCCCATCTGTGCATCGGTGGAAGATGGGTGGTGCTATGGAAGAGAACTCCATTGTTATGCACTGCGGTGTGGCTTGGAGGTGGAACTTGCTGTCTGTAATGCACTTTTGACTCATTACTCGAAGGTGGGAGACATGAAAGCAGTTGAATCGATCTTCGAGCAAATGCATTCAAGGGATTTAGTAACATGGAACACTGTAATTGCTGGGTATGCTTTGAATGGATGGCTCTCAAGGGCAATAAATTTGTTTCATGAATTGCTTTCTAGTGAAATAAAACCCGATTCGATCACTCTCATCAGTGTGCTTCCTGTGTGTGCTCAACTAAATGATGTACGAGAGGGAAAGAAGATCCATGGTTACATATTGCGGCATCTTTTGCTCTGCCAAGAAGCATCCACAGGAAATGCACTTATTAGCTTCTACGGGAAGTGTGGCGAACTAGACAATGCACTGAAGACTTTTAAGGGGATTCCAGAGAGGGATTTGATATCATGGAATGCAATGCTTTCAGCTTATGCTGATAATGAACAATGGGAGAAATTTATGGACCTGTTGAATCAAATGAATCTCAAAGGAATTCAACCTGACCCCGTAACTACTTTAAGTGTGCTTCAGGTAAGTGCTTTCTATGGCATAAAAAAGGTTAGAGAAGCCCATGCTTATTCCCTTCGAGCTGGCTTCACAAGCCAAATGACTGTTGGGAATGCAATACTTGATGCATATGCAAAGTGTGGGAGCACTGATGACGCATTCAGAATGTTCAGGAGCTTGACAGGAAGGAATGTGATCACAGGCAATACAATGATCTCTGGCTATCTGAAGCATGGTTGCCGGGAGGATGCTGAGATGATCTTTGGCCAGATGTGCGAGAGAGATGTAACCACCTGGAATTTGATGATCCAAGTTTACGCTCAGAATGATTGCATAGATCGTGCTTTTGGTCTTTTTCATGAGTTGCAGCACGAAAGAATGAAGCCTGATAATGTTGGTATGATGAGCATCCTTGCAGCTTGTGCACGTCTGGCTTCTGTTCACTTGGTAAGGCAGTGCCATGGCTACATAATCCGTGCTTCTCTTGGAGACGATCACCTGGAAGGAGCTCTCCTCGACTCGTATGCAAAATGTGGAAGCATAAATGATGCTTACAAACTCTTTCGAACGAGCTATCAGAAAGACCTAGTCACATATACTGCTATGCTTGGTGGCTATGCAATGCATGGTATGGCACAAAAGGCACTTGGGGTGTACTCTCAGATGCTTGAATTGGATATAAAGCTAGATCATGTTATCATAACTTCCCTTCTTTCAGCCTGCAGTCATGCTGGGCTGGTAGATGAAGGGTGGAAGCTCTTCAAATCCATTAGTAAGAATCATGGCATTGAACCCACGATGGAGCACTATGCCTGTATGGTGGATCTTCTTGCTCGAAGAGGGCGCTTCAGGGAAGCATACGATTTCATTAAGGATATGCCCTGTGAAGCTAATGGCAATTTATGGGGTACACTGCTTGGAGCCTGTAAGACTTACGGAGAGGTGGAAGTTGGGCGACTGGTTGCAGATCATTTGTTTGATGTTGACACTGGGAATATTGGAAACTATGTGGTAATGTCAAACATTTATGCTGCAGATGGGAGGTGGGATGGTGTTGAGCAGGTCCGTAGACTAATGAAGGCCAAGGATCTGAAAAAGCCAGCCGGATGTAGCTGGATCGAGGTTGAGAGAATGAGACATGTGTTTGTGGCCGGTGATCTTTCTCATCCATTGAGACTTATTATTCGCAGTACGTTGAGGACTTTGGATCGACAAATCAAAGACCCACTGGGTCAGAGTAAATGATGACGGCAAGTCCTTCTAAGCAAATCAGCAGATTTGCCTTCAGCAGAAGCCTCTACATCAATGGAAGATTTTCGTAAGAGACCTTATAAAAGGGCCTCTGAGCCAACAAATGGCATCATAAAATTTTTCTGACAGGATAAGATTATATCTGCAAACATTCTCAAGAAAAAGCCTTCTATTATGCCAGCCCCAGAAAAAATGACTTTACAGGAGCACATGATTACTATGATCTGTAGATCGTCGATGAGTTCCGCAAAAGTAACCAAAAGATAGCTCAGTCATAGGAGCAACCGAAGCTCCTATGACTGCAGAACATCTCGTCATTTGTTATGCAGTTTCATATGGTGATAATCTTCCAAGGTTGGAAGATTATGCCTGCAGAACATCTCGTCATTTGTTATGCAGTTTCATATGGTGATAGCCAATCAAGAAACAGTTTCAGAGAAGGTTGTCTTTTGATATGGTGGTTCCTGAAATAAACTCTGAAATCCAAGCCATCCACAGAAAATGGGTATGATATCTTGGTTGAAGCCAAACATAAATTTCAGAAAGGAAGTGGCTCAAACTACAACCATACTTTCAGCGCAGTTCAAGACAGCTGAAGACAGTAATGACAGAAGCACTAGGGGAAAGCTGAACTTTCAACAACCACATGCAAGACAATTTCAAACCCATCCTCGCCAGCCAAAATTGAATTCACCCAGTGTAAGGTAGCTGATTTTGATGTGTCCGGAGAAGGATAGTGCAAGGTGATGGAACTATGACTGTGATACGTGGAACAAATGTTTAAGAAAGCAAAACATTTTTAGCCTGAAATTTGATGGCAAAGAAATTTCAAACATGTGAGGTATGCTATAGCAGAGGTGATTATTTTAAAGAAAGGGGGGCAATTGACAGAAGAATGTGGGTATAGGAAATTTCTTAAAGCTGACTTGGTGAACCTTCAAATATACAATTTGAGGCAATATGAGCTTGGGGACAGCAGCAAAGACAAAGTAGCCGATGTTTTTTCTTTTCTTTTTTACTTTTGATACCTGAATTCATGCAATCAAATTATAAAGGTTGTAAAAAAACGGGTGATTGAGAAAATATGAACTCTAAAGCAGATTGATATGTTACCATCTTCACAGCATTGTATTAAACTCTTCAGCCATGGTGTTAAGTATCATAAAACTAAAGAAAACTGACTAATAGGAAGCTAAAACAATAAGGAAGAAAACTAAATAGTCTTAGGAAGAAAGCTATCATTAGGTGAATGCACTCCCACAACTTGAGCAAAAGAGAGAGTCACAGACATCCACTCTGTATTTCTCAGGAACACTTGCAACCCTTGCATCACACAATAAGGTACAACCATATGCATGTCAAACATCTATTGATTTTGCCTTTCACAGCTCTTGCAACATATAAATCTTTGAAAACTGTGGGCTTTTAAGTACATTGAATTCCAACAAAAGCCCAACTTTCTGATTAGTTCTTATTCCACCACTGGAACCCCAAACACCGCTAAGCAAAATTTTCATGATTGAAGCCAAATTTTAATCACGTGAGAAAAGTGATTCAAAGAAACCCTAACCATGGCTCGAGATATCCGAACTTTAACAGCAATGATAAAACACTTACAGCAAGCTGAAAATCCTAGTGATCACGTATGAAATGGTTTTAGATTCAGCAACTCATTTCCCAGACTGCTAAATGCAGTTCAAGGAAGCTGACTTTATGTCGAAGGGAAGACACTGCAAGGTGATAGAGCACTGATGGTGAAAAGTGCAGTGACATCTAAAGAATTGGAAAAACGTAAAGTTCCAATGCAATGTAAAAGACCTTCTGCAATAAATCTAATGGCAATAACAGGCCAACTCAAGATTTCAAACTTCCATGAGTAGATGCTGAAATTTGACATCTTGGATTCTGAAAACGTGCCAAGTCTGCTGAAAATAACAGAGGAAATTTTAAATTAGAAGAACCTGGCCATGATGCTGTACGAAAGTCCTTAGCACTGAACTTAGAAAAAGATTAATTGTAAGCAGAGGTTAAGGTCAGCAGTAAAAGCAATTATTTGGTGAAGGAACTGATTATATTCTTTCTTCTTCTTCTTCTTATTGATCGTCGTTGTCTTCTTCTTGGAATGTACACCTAAATGAAGGCAATGTTTCAAATGCTATAGGAAGGGAAGCATGAACTCTAATAGGTTGATAAGTTACCATTTAGATGCTGCCTATGATAATACCCCTGCATGATCTCTTCAACAATGGTATTCAGTATCACAAACAAAGAAAACTATATAGTTGCAGAAAGAAAGCCATCATTAAAAAAATCACACCCACAAAATGAGCGAAAAAGAAAGCCATATATATCACAATTCTAATACTTGTAACATTTCTGTCACATAGAAAGGTATGAAAACTATATATACATCAAGCATCAACAAAACTCAGCTCTCACAAACAACCGAATCATCTTCCATATCCTCCATCCCTCAAAACTGCAGGATTCCATATTCATAAAGCATTCTGCTCGAAGCTAACAACCTTGCTGAGCTCTGAATCCAACCAATCCCACCATCATCAATAAAGACAGTGGAAACCCCTACAGACCCCCAACCAGACCCCAAACAGCACCAAGCAGAGGAACACATCGATGGCAAGCACTATCTTCACACGGCGCCACCATAATTTTCGTGTATGCTGGGGCCCTCGATTCCTCGAGCTCAGGCTCTTCCTCAAAGAAACACCACCGCCTGCCGGTTCATGAGGCAATTCGATCTTTATCCCCCTATCGTTACGATCCTCGCTGCCATCTTCAGCCTCAACCACCCTGTCCTTTGATTTCTTTCTATCATGTTTCCCACTCGCCTTCCCTAAAAGAAGAATCCTTGCAGAATCTGTCGATCCATCAGTTGATGCACTGTCAGAGGCCTGATTCCGGGACATGTTCTCCAAAGAAGATATCAAGCGGCCAATGACGGGAACCAATTCATCCTGGAATCCATTCTTGGAGGCCTTGAAACTATCTCGGAAGCGCTTGAGGAACTGGTGGGTCTCCAGATTGCCAGTGCTCGGGTCGGCGATGGCAAAGTAAGTGAAATTACCGTCCATTAGGAAGCTGAAGGTCCTCGAGCCGACAGTGTGGGAGTACCAGGAATGCAGGGCTGGGCCTTTTTCCAGGCAGCGCTCGGCTATTGCCTCAAGCTCGGGGTCACAACCACTGAATTTGTGGAGGATTCTGTTGCCTTTGGAAACGCAGCAGAAGACTACGTTCCCTGATGGAGGCTGGGATTCCATTGGAGATGGAGGGCTCTCCCCTAGCTCTGATTCATAAAAATCTCGGTCTTTTAAGGAGGGTTGGGAACAATTACCTCAAATTTCACAAGGGTTTTGATATCAAATTGAAAGAAGACTCCGATGAATTCTGGTAGTGGAATCTAGGAATTAATTTGAAAACAGAAAGCTAAATTCTTTCAAGCTTATATTCATAACAAATCCCAGCTTTATTTATTAAAGAGTTCTCTCCCTCTCCTACCCCTGATTCACAGAAGTCCCAGGTTTGAGAAGGGCTGGATTACCTCAAATTTCCCCAGGGTTATCATATAAAATTAAAAGAAAACTTCAGAAGGATTCTGGTGGTGGAATGAAGGGATTAATTTGAATTTACCAAAAAAAGGGGGATTCATTTGATCCAGAAAACCAAATTCTTACAAGCTCGGATTCATAAAAATCCCAGCTTTATACCAACAACTCTCTTTGCTACCCTTGTATTCATAAAAATCCCAGCTTTGACAAGGGTTAGGATGGATTACCTGAAATTTCACCAGGGTTTCGAATCAAATTGGAAGACAACTCGGAGAAATTCTGGTGGACGTAAAATTTGGAAACGTTTCCATGGGAATTTGGAATCAGACCAAGAATTGAGGGGTAGGGTTTTCAAAACATGGGGGATTGGACCAAGAGATTGGAATTATAGGCAGAGACATCAACATCAGAAGAAGAAAAAAAACAAAGAAAGAAAGATTGGACTCTTGTTGGAGGACTGGGAGAAGGAAGGAACGGAGGAAGGCAGGGGAGGCACGAAATGGAGCGCGTGAGGATTAGGGTTCCAAAGAGGCCTCTTCTTGGAGAGATACCGGTTGGAGAATAACTGAAAACAGAATACCCGGTTTCTTGTGGGTGATGGAAATTTTCTTCCCAGGACCTGTCCTCAAATTCAAAACTGAAAAAAAATCCAATCTTTGCTTTTTTTAACAATATAATATAATTACTAATATGCACATAATACATTTTGCCGTGATTTTAGAATAATCCTCATATAATTCACGGCCGTTATAATGATTTTTTTTTTTAGGCTTCTTGATCCCTCTCTCACACGTGTGCGCACATGGACTCTCTCTCTCTCTCTCTCTCTCTACACACACAAGGCCGTTGATTTCTCTAACGAAGAGCCGGCTCAATCTTTAGACGAGTGAGATGGTTGCTTAAGGCCCCAACTTCCAAATGCATTTATTATAATGAGTTTCAAGGTGAGCATCCAAATGCATTAAGGCGCCCAATGCATATGAGGGCCTTCAATGCTACGTATCTTTCTAGCTATAAATGCATTGAGCAGCTTTTGGGTTGTTGATCTCTCTCTCACACACAGGCTTCTCTCTCACACACGAGTCTTGATCTCTCTCTCACATAGACATAGACACACGCGCATGCCCGCAGACACATACGCACCCACACGCACAGGCACACATGCGCGCACACAAACAAAATAATAAATGACCATTGCTAACTATTTAGTTGTTGTTTTAGTTTTTGTATAATGAAATTTTAAGTTGCGATAAATTTTTTTCATCGTTTTTTATTAAAATGGCATGATCATATAGTAACTTACTTTATTGATATTTTTGTTATTTTGTATGATAGCCGCTAATAATGGCTGCTGTAACAATTATATTTTTATTCCTCCAATATCAGATCAAATAATATATGAAGCAGATAATGATCGTTATAATTATCATAATGAGAAATAACTGCACCAAAAAGGATGTATTAGTTTTTAGTTTGAACAAATTCTGATAAATTTGATGAAGATAAATTAAATATAACATGGAAGTGATTCATGACTTGGATTGTTTATCAATTTTGTATTAATATCAATAAGTCCGAATAAAAGATGAGTTACATGCTATGTATTTTGTTGAATAGTGATGGCCGACGTCAAAGGTTTAAAAAAGTGGGAAGAGATTAGAATCTCTAAAATAAATAGGGATATTTTTTAATAGTCTCTCTCTCTCTCTCTCCCTCTCTCTCTCTCGTTATAATGAGTGTAAATATAAACAAAGTTTATATATGTTTTTTTAGTATAACAACAACAAAGTAACATTTCTTTTAAATAAATTGTGCACAAGTTAATTTATTAAGCCGAATCTATGATGCATCATGCTGAAGTGATGGGTCTGTCATGTTACAGTAAAATGCCAAACATGCTACAGAGAGAAGAAAGAGAGAGAGTAGAGAAATCTCAAAAGAGCAAATATAGTGATGATTAACTTCAGCCAAGTATATCCTTTTCCATAGTAGTTACCCTTACCCTCCCCAACTACCACTAAGAAACCCTTGCAAGATATGTGTCCTCAAATGTAGACACCCAGTTTTTAGTTTTTCCCCTTAAATTTAAGCAAGCAAATAACAATATTTGGAGTTGATATATGGCTATATGGCAGTAGCTAAATGGAGACAGCAGCATCTAGGACTGCTTCTTGGCTAGCTTATTGCCCATTCTCTTTTATGAGTCATCATGTCTTTTTAACCAATACAAGGTTAATGTCCACTTCAACTTTGATAGAATATAGGGTAGATGAAAAGAAAGGGCTCACTCAGCCATGTAGATAACGACGTCTAAGGTTTATAAGTTAGTGTGGATGGGCCCAAACAGGTCATTATCTCATGACACCACCCCATTAGCCGACCTACGTTTGAGGCCTGGACAACTGGCCACCTTAAGACCGAGAACGCGTGGAAAAAACACTACCAAGAACAGAACAGTGACCGCAAACGTGAGGTGCCGTGATATGAAAGGCTTCCTCCTCTAGGCCTTGTTATAATGCACACAAATAAAAGGATGTAAGTACCAAACAAAATTTTTTTTTGGAAGATCCACACGAAGATATCCATCAAGGAAAGATTCTATACTTACCGTGAGGTAAGCAGGTCTGCCGACTAGATTGAGTGGCTTTTTTTTTTGGCAAAGATGAGTAATCTTAAAACTATTTTTTTTACAATTTCTTGATATTTTATTTTTTGATTTTATCAAATATATTTGTATTATTATATGGGTATGAATCTTTCGGTTTAGCCATAAAAAGAAAATGAAAATCTCTATGTCTTATTATATATGATGAATCATGCCCACCGAATACGACCAGTGAAAATGATTCATGTTCGTGAAATTTCTTCGATAATATCATAACAAATTGGTAGGATTGTTGGCAGTTTACATACAAACATTATTTAAACAAACAATCAGCAGTAATGTGGGGTGGTTGTATAAGAAGGCTCTCCTCTCAAAATCACTTATTAGACAATTAAACTGCATATTTGAAGGCTGCAAACATGGCTATAAATCTATTCAGAAAATAAGCAAAATTCTTGGACAAATGTTGGATACTTACTAGAGGGATTAAAGGCTCCAAAGTATTCATTTCTCAGATGCCCCCATTGAATCTAGGAAGTTGGTAATTGCTGAAAGATTTTTTTTAAAAAAATTATGTCTGCTCAAATTTTATTTTTATTATTTATTGTTTAGAAGTACAATAGGAATGTAACTGGACCCTGCAGATGCAGGTCCTATTGGTAATTCATGTTTTATTCTAGTTAATGGTAAATACATTTGATTTGAAGCTTCTGCGTGTGTGCATTAGACTTGCATTTAGTTCATGATCTCCTAACACAGAGACATGCCTATGAAGCAATAATAGATCACACTCTTCCACTTGGTGATAACAAATCAGACAGGCAGCTCAACCATTCTCAGTATCCAGTTGCAGTGCTTCTCTTTGGTGGCAATGGGCTGCATTCATCCAGAAGTACACTTTGAAAGAAGAATGCCACATGATGATGCAAAGGCTGGCGATCAGAGCAATTATTACTTATGATTTAATTTTTTGAATCATGCCATTAAAATTGCGTTCATGACATTTTTATTAAGCTTAATTCATTAGTAAATGCTAATAAGAAAATCTGTCTTATTATTGAGGTAATGCTAGTGCATCTAGAAAGATTGCTAACCTTTTTTTTTTTTTTTTTTTCGGAAACTGCTACCGCAAGGAATGCGAGAAATTGCACCAAATCAAATTAAAAAAATACCAATTTCATTTTGTAGTTATCTTCCACTGACTGCACCGAGTTGCACCATGAAATCGGCCAAGAAGATCAGAACTTAAAGATGGAAAGTATTGGTACCTTTTGAAAGATGTACTAATTCGCCGAAAATTTCCCATGGGAACCTGTGGCCAGAATTTGCATACATTTATGAGTATACTTGTCCAATTAGTGAAAGAAAATGCCTCACCTATTTGCATTCTTGGAGGTTTAACTTCCAAAATTATGCTATGTTGCTTCCTTTGATTCACAAATTCAGAATCTCAAAATTAAGATTCTTTCAGAGATAGAGAGGAGAGGGAGGGAGATAGAGATGGTAGAGAATAAATGTGAAATTTGAAATTAAAAAAATCTTGAATTTACATTTCAGAGAGATATATAAAGTACCGAAACAAATCCAAACATTTATGATTTATAAAATCATAATCCGCTTTATTAGAAGCATGTAAAATCAATAGTACTAGTATATTCAGTACAATTAAATAACATGCCCCAGTAAATGAAAATGCACTTGCATCATAGGCAGCCTGTACTCCTAGTTCCCCCTTAACACTACCATGAGCTTCAGCAATTAACTGCTATTGATACTTCCCCATCATGCCTACATTCTTCTTCTCCTCTTAAATGGCTGCAGTCCTCATTAGCAAGATCTCTTTGCCTTTCTGTTGCTTCAATGTCACGCTGAGCAACTCTCTCATCAATGAGCCTCTCTGAGGATTGTTCTTGCAGGTTAGCTTCTCCAGTGGTTTGGCTTTCATGATGTGGGAGGTTGGTCTCAGCAGCTTTTGTCACTGGAAGGAGTGAGGCTCGGCAGAGAGGACAGGTGGTGTTAGTGGCAAGCCAGTGATCGATGCAGCCTACATGAAATGTGTGTCCGCATTGAGGTATTCTTTGAAGCTTGTCATTCGGTCGGTAGTCCCCTAAGCATACAGAGCATCTGGAAAACAATATAATCTTTGAGGAGGAAGAAATAAAGGATGTGGAGAATGATTGTTGGGAACGAAATGAAGCTGAAAGGAAAGGAAAGACATCACAGCATTACTGTAAAGATTCAGGATGTAATTTTGTGTGAAAGGTTTCGTCTTGTACTGCTTTGTAGAAACAACCACACAAGGGAGATCTAGTGCATGACATGCATACCGAGCTCCTATTTCAGAACCTAAAATACCTTTAAAGCAGGTTCTGACATCAAAAAAGGGTATGACGGGTGATCTTGATAGAATATGGGGAAAGCCGAAGATGACAGAAAAGCACAAGAGTGAGACTCTAAAAGACATTTCAGCACAAGGCAATAAGAATGCTGACTAAACTAATGCACAGGGTAACAGCGACTGGATGACACTAAGAATGGATAACAGAAAGCGTGAAATATACTCCAGCATTAATAAATCTTATAGCATATAGTTTTGAATGAAACGAAAAGCTATGGTTCACTAGAAGTTGGACTACTCTGTGGGAACATACTTGCACATAAGTTGTTGATCTTTTGCCCATGTATTTCCTAATTAAACTCTCATTTTGTATCAAAATTTTAAACCACTTTCTTCAAATCTTGGGTAAAATTTTACCAGAAAGGAGAAATAATCACCACATGTGCAAGGAGACATGCAGCAACAAATAGTCCTCTAACTGATGGGCATCTGCAAATGGTTGAAAATAATAAATCACTTGCTTAAATAATATTCAGATTTATAAAGAGCAATTTTCAATGAAGCATATGTTATTGAGGCCCAGAAAGTATCACAGTTTAAATCATCCTTCTGGAAAAAGGGAAAAGTAAAACAATAACTAATTTCTTCAAGCAGTTTACTATAGAGGAATGATCATCTGCTCATTTAGAGCTTGAAATGAGAAAATCTCAAGGCTGGGTAAAGTCTCTGAGGTTTTTCCAGTCGAGCTTGAATTGCATTTGTGAAGGTTATGCTGAAGCTGGCATTAGGAGCTTCTTTCCTTGAAAGATGACAAGAAGACATAAACCCAAACAAAAGAGATGATGCTAAATCAGAATTTAACCAAATGGGTTAAAATGATGAATGAAATACTTAATTCCCAGTCCCTATTGCAAATTCATGTATTTAGTTTAAATCGTATTAACGAGAATTTTCACAATATTTTTATCCAAGTGCTAAGGGAGTTGATGTTTTCTAGTCACTTGTGCCTTGGTTTCAAACATCTAGTTGAATATTAGAGTAACTCAGAGTATTTCAGAAACATTTGGAAAAGAAATGAACAAATCCCCAAGCTTATCGAGTGGGCAGTTTGTGATAAATGGAGCTTTTGGATTGAAGCTCCTGTGGATTTTTTTCTCAAATAAACTGTGCTTGTGAAAGAACAATAAAAATAATTGGATTTTAAGAAAAGAAGACATTCCCTATATTCTGGAACTTCCAGTTAAATTATTAACACTGCCTTCATTTTGGTGTTAAAATGATGCATGCTTATGCCAACATCTTGCAAAGGTGAGAAGCAAAGGAAAAGGATGCTTAACATGATTTAGTACTGAATAAGGCTTTGTAGAGGAATAGACTTTGTAGATGAATAAAAGGTCTGGGAAAATAGCTAAGACGCAGCTGGTGTTGTCTCTTCAGAACATGTGTAATGGTTTTCTAAGAGCATTATGAATAACAACATCCGTGAAGTGAATAAGGCTGCTAATGTACCTTCAACAAATAGAAAAATGATGAAGATCAATTAGAGATGGCAAATTGATGGACATATAGTTCACTTTGTGGCTTTTATGGATAACATAATTAGAGATGGCAAATTGATGGACATATAGTTCACTCTGTGGCATTTATGTGTAACATATAGAAGTCATTTGTTGAGTGCTCGTCATTGGAACTAGGGTGGTGAAAGGACAAGTGTACTATAGAAACAAAAGCCAAGCCTTGACCATATAGCCTTGGCCCGACCATAGAGTCTGCTTTATACATGCTTCTCCACCAATCATTTCAACTAAGATTTGTCTTTGATGTCATTACCCACCTTTCTGAGTATATTCTCACAACCGTCCACCATGTACTTACTTAAGGTCATTCTCCCTTTGTTTTTATCCTCAGAGCACAAATCAAGTACCTCTTCTTATTGAGGAAAGGAATCCTCAGGTCTTCGTTGCAGACAATTGTACTATCTTGGTTGGATCTCTTCAATCCATGCAAATTCTGTGACCGGTTTAATTACTCTTCCTGTCCCCATCTTTCCTAGCTTCTCCTTGTATCTTTGATAATACTAACCTCTATGGCATGACTACATTTAATTGGGCATGATATGTAGTGTTACTAAAGTATGCCTCTGTGCCCTTACTACATATACTCCTTATTATGGGCATTCCGAAACAGCAGGATGAGCATAATTAATCATGTAGAAACACAATATCAATGGTTTCTTTACCATTAGGTCTGCCTGAAAATAGAAAAGAAAAAATCTAGCTGCAAATGTTACACCAGTGTGATGCAATCATATCATTCAGCTCCTAAGCAGTCATGAAGTTGATTTTAGAAGAATCACATTTGCAGTCTGCAAGGCAATAAGATGGACTTTATATGGAGATCAGACTTTTCTTTTTGTGCTTGTAGACATGCCATATGTTCCTTTTCTGCTTGGATTGAAGAGTTGAACGGCTTAAGCTTAGTTTTGGACAATTAAAGTGATCAATTTTTATAAATTATTTTGTAGCCTGTATGGCTGTAATGCACTCACACAAAGGGAAAAACTTGTATGGCAGTGTTCCTCACTTCGTAGCTGTAAATATGCAAGCACCTCCGTTTGGTTCTTCTTCCCTAAAAGATATGAACTCAAGTGGGCCCTAGAAAAAGGATGGAATTACACTGAAAGGGATGCCATAATCTTTAAATAAATTATCAGGGCAAATTTTCTCAAAAAAAAAAAAATCATGACAGTGGTCATACATTGGCTCTTGAAGATGCTATTGTCTCCACTACCAAATGATATGTTTGATGACTTGAAAGAAAATCAACATACTCAATGGAACTAGAGAAACATGATCTCTGGATCCTCATGTCTAATCTGCTCAACTTTTGGGTTGAGTCCAAAAGGTTTCTTTTCTTTTCAATGAACACTCCAAAGACGGTAAGTTCCCAAAGGTAGCACATCATCATAAAATGCTAGAGCAAACTTTATGAAAGCTGGCTGAAACTTACATGAGCAAGTATAAATTTGAGTATAGGCAAGCTGTGATGGCCATATTAGATATCATCTTTGAGAGCTAACAGAAACATTTACCGTCCAGAGTGAGATGGAGCAGAATTTAGACACTCATGCACAGGTCATCATAGAGGATGAAAGAGCTATAACGTTTATGTCTTTAAATAAGTAAAGCATAAATACTTTTCACAGAGTATCAATGTCTGTATCTGCTATATACATAAGGCAACGATATCACCCAGATATGGCATTCTATGTGTTGGAATACTGGGATGCGTCTAGAAAGTATCCGTTTATTTTCTCAAAACAGAAAGGTATCCGATACGCAGAGGATAAATCCCAATGCTTTCTAGACACATACGAGATACTTTTGAAGGTTGTTAGATTATGAGTCAAGCAGAGGGTAAAGTAGGTTCGCTACCCAGACCCCACTTTGCTTAGGTAATAAAAACACCTTTGCCGTACATTACCATGTATGCATTGACTAAAATAGAAAGCAAAATTGAACAAAGTAAAGATCACATAGAATATTTTTTGTAATCATTGAAATGAAAGGTAATATATATACCATATAACATATGCAGTTATGCACTTATTTATTGTAGAATCAGCATGTTCATATCGCCTCATATACATATATGCTCATCATTGTACGCTATAGGATGAAATGGTTTGATAGGTTACTATTGACCGAAAATCAGAATGTGCAAAGTGTCGAGGATAAATGAATGGTTCCAACCAGTGTTCCGAAACCTGGTTAAGCTGCTGGGCTCGATATCATGCAACTGCCATCTGATAAGTAATGCAAGTTAGTTCATTTTCAAACATGGATTCGGTCATAACCTGCTGAATCATTAGCAAGAGTGGTTCAACCGTTCGGACGACTCGGGTTTGACAACAATGACCTGCATGGATCACTCATGAAGGTGATAAGGAAGAAAAAAAAGTAGCTGCCAATTCCCTCTTAAGCATCCTAGTTCTAGAGCCCTAATAAATGCCAATCTCCATCAATCACCCTCTCTCCTCCCTAGCTGTCAGATACTGCTGCCACCATGGCTAGCACCAAGGAGGAGGCCCATCTCTCATCATGGCTGATGCCAAAGAGGAAGCCGATTCCATGTTTGTCTCCCCTCCATTCCACTCCCATCTCTTATCTCCTTTGTCCTCTTCCTGCCATGCTGCCAAATCTGACTATGGCTGATGCTAGGAAAAGTGCCGAAGAAAAGTGTCTTTGAAGTGCCACTTGACAGCAAGGTGCAAAAAGCCAGAAAAAGGCTACTTTTCTCCTCTCTTTGTTTTTAAATTATTTTCCAGAAGGACTGGGAAGAGGCACTAATGTTATCCTAAATTTCAACAAGATGAGTGGATTGATGCAAATACGTCATCACCTAGGCTGGTTGCAAAATATTGCTTTCAACAATGTTATAAAAAAAAAACATAAAATAGTTATTCCTCATCTTAAACTGCAAGGCAAACCCCATCCAAGTGTTTCTAAGATTTTTAACCGAATACATCTTACAACGAACTCTCAAACTTATATTAAACCTATTTAGAGCCAAATTCTGGACAAGGAAACTTTAGAAAGGAGTGCGATTGCTTCAGAGCTTATGCATACAAAGGGAAGCTCATATATGAACTACACTAAAGCTCATCAAACAGGCTACACACTCCAAGATTACCCTAAATTAGGAAATAATATAAACTTGGAGGGGAAATATTCATCAGAACACAATATGAGCCATCAGACATTATAATCCTAGAAGTGGAAAATTTAAGTAATTGCAAAATGTCCCACAAGAAGTGAAAAGATACTAGGATAAGGACTCCTAGGTTAGAAAGCATAAGTGATTGGTGAATTGTGATTTGAGGGGAATACAAAACTTCCAAGGCATTAACACATTGTTGACAAAAGAAAAATATCTTGTCTTTGTTACAAAAGAAATGCATCTCTCTCTGTCTGTCTCTCTCTCTTCCCTCTCCCTCCCTCCCTCCTTCCTCCCCCCCACCCTCACTTTTCATGGTTCATGTTGCAAGTGAGATGCTTGTTAGATAAAGTAGATTCGTTTTGTTTTATTGATCGACTAATTGCACACGTGGCAATGTAGTTGATTTACCACAACTTCATTAGAGCAAACACGTCAACCATTCCTAGCTTATCCATGAAAAGAATAAATGAACATTTAGTGTAAGTGCCACGGCATCTTGGAAGTTTTTGATTCAGACAGGCTGCGAAGTAGAGAACTAACAACTCCTTTTGCACTATAAGCAACTCTACTAGTATCGACTGGATCTAGACATTTAGAGAAACTTCAAAAACAGCTAAAAAAGAGTTGCATAGAAAAGTAAAGCAGCAAACTGAATAATTTTACCCTGAAAAGAAGCTGCTCTTTATAAGCCTAAGTCATAAAGACATTTAAAATATTTTGGTATGTAAGCAGATGGTGTTCTGCATATTGAATTATCAAAGGTTGTTTAAAATTTTGTATGAATAAAGAACCATGTAGAATATTTATTATAGCCTATTTTTCATTTTCATAGTTTGACCTATTTTTCCACCTAAATGATGTCAATATCCCACCCTTCTTCCATAAGGCCTTCTTAATTTTCAAATAAAGCAACGAGATATGGTGGCAACAGTGAAGGAATAAAGGGTTATATTTAGATCAATGAAGTGCATGCATGAAGTAATACCAAAAAATTTCCTAGTACTCGCATTATCTAAGCTTCCATTATTAATTTGCCTGCGTTAAACATTGGCCTTAAGTTCTTACGTCATTAAACCTTTCAACTACCACCATTTAAGAATAGGTAAGTGTATGTATATTAGGATGACAAAGTGCTTACTCCAGATAGGTGAATGCTAATATAGAACATTAGAGAAGGTTTAAAGTTAAGTGTCTAAAATAAGTAACATGAAGCACAGAGGATGTAATCTTGGAAAGAACTCATATGAAAGTGAGGCCCAGTTTGCTGTAACAGCAAAGCAGCACTGCAACATGATCCTATCATAATCCATATTCCACATAACCAATTTAAAATATATCATACTCCTGTGGATTCTAGGGAGACAATGGAACATGAAAGAAGAGACCTCGGGCCATACCAGAGATCCATCATTGTCCCATTGCTTTTTCCTCAACTGTTCAAATCAAAACCAGGAAAAACTTAGAAAAAGAAATAAACAAATTTTGTTCAGTATCTAGTTCTGTTTTATCAATGCTCAAAATAGACTTCACCTACATCAATCTATGAACGAAATTCAGAGTTCCTCCATGGCCTCATAAACTAATAAATAGATTTTCCAAACATACAATCAATTGCTAACTACTTCATTTAATATAATACCATAAGTACGTTCAACATGAACGAGCATTCTCTCAGTAATGACAGGCATATATAGAAATTCCAACAAGGAAAATTTCCTTCTTCCTTTATGTCACTAATCCATCATTGTAAGAAGGCATTACAAAAATTCAAAAAAAAGGGGCACCCTAAGAGACCTTGCCATTTTTTGCAAAATTTTCTATGACAACCCAAACATATTCTGAAAGACCATGATGCCAAACTCTACACACTACATACACAAGAATGCAACCAGCAAAGAACAAACTAATCCCTTGTTTGTCTGTCTCATTGATATATTGCATGAGCAAGGAACTTAACCAAAAGAACAAACTAAAATGTTAACTCTTGACTGAAAAAGAAAAAAACTACCATTAGTAAAGACCATAAGGCCACAAAACATCTTTCTCCAAGAACTACAAGAACCAGCTAAAATCCGAAGATACAAATAACAAAACATAGGCTGACATTTTAGGAGTTGATGACGGTATACTCGACCAATCAAAAGCACACTCCTAGCATTACAAAAGTAAGTGAATAAGCATTGCAAAAGGATCACTCACTGTGTCTCTCTGATCAAGAAGCTCGCCTTGAAAATGACTATCGGAAGCATCTCTCTCACCTCTTTCTTTATACCCGACTCCGAACTCTTAAGCATGAACCAACAAAAATATACCACAATTAATAAAATGCCATCAATCAGTAATTATCTATCCAGTAACAAATGCACGAAACCAGATCTTACTCTCGGGACCTCTCCCCTGCCCAAATGAGAAGCCCTCATCCTCAGCGACTGCCAATTCGCTCTCCGCCGCTTCAAGTAGAACACGTAGAACAAGATCAGAAGAACAAAGGTGAAGAACACCGGCACCGAAAAGATGAAAGCTTGGTAGAGCTTCAACTCAGGGGAAGCAGTCGAGCAATAACTAGCTGGATCCGGAGAGCTACAAGACATCTGAACTGAATATTTCACGGAGAAATCAAAGAAATGCAAACCCTAAGAGCCTAAAAAAAACCAAGAAAGGTAACAAATTGAAGAAAATTAGTGAAAGAAAGCAGGAAACTTTGTGTTTATCCCATGAAACCCTAAAAGTCTTGAGAACAGAATGAGAGATTGGGTGCGTTCAAGAAAAAGAAGAGATCGGGAGTTGAGGAATTGGGGTGGAATAAATATATTCCCGGTTGTTAGAATATCCCAGGATGTGGATAGCGAGGGGTTACGTCTCGAGGGAGAGGGAAAAGGTACACGTTGCCGGTGGATTGGAAAGAAGGGAAGGATGGAATAGCGAGAATATTTTATGAAAGAAGAAGAAGGATGGTTTTTTTTATTATTATTTTAGCATACGAATCATTTAGTGTTTTTATTTTATGAGGAGAGTGAAAGATACTCGGCTTAGTAACTTACTCTATCCAATTGATTAAATTAAGGTGATGTTCAATTATTTGGATTTAAATAATTATAATATTGGATCAATCTCACCTACCTTTTGTGAGAATAAAAGAAGGAAAAGTTTATCAAGTGTTAATAGTTGTTGTTTGGGATCCGAACCAAAACATTCCATCTGATATACGTATTGGCATCATCCTGTGAAGCAAAATCAGACAAGAAAGAAAGACGTGAAAGGAACCGCAGCCAAATGGTTAAGATAGAAATCTGCAGAGCTTTTATTTTTTATTTTTTAATAAAAACAAAATATAATTTTATTTCTTCTTTCAATTTTAATCTTAGTAACAGTTTCCAGAAGCCATGTTGTATGCATGTTATGCACAGTTTGTTATATTTTCTAACTAGTTTTTCACTGTGATTTGCACGTAAAATGGGCCATTGGACTTGGTTATATTTTCTAACTTTGATCTCCTAATTGAACCGCCGCTCAAGTCTCCCTCCTCCGCCTCCCGGTTCAACTCGGCTGACCCGGTTCCCTCCTCACTAAGATAAAGATTCATAAAACTCGATGATGGAGAGATTGATGGGCTCAAAGGGTGGTCTGAAAAGGCATCTTCTATGCGAGGGGATAGTGAGGGCGGAGTGTATCCTTTTCAAGGAGATCCTGCGATGGTGATCGATTGGATTTAGGAGAGAAAAAAAGGAGGAGGGATGGCAACCCTTGCTCTATGATCTTCAACAGATGGAGAATTGCAGCATTTTTTGAACCGTGCACGTATACTGAAAGGCGAACGAGGCTGCCGATTGGATCGTCGCCTATGCAACCCAGCACTTAGAAGAGGTTCTTTGGATAGATCAGGAGGCAATTCCCTCAGTGTCGAGTCATCATTTTTTTCTTGATTCTACTAGTTACACCTACGCCAGAGTAGCGTGAGCAACCGTTACACCAAAAAAAAGAAAAACTAGACATCGGCGAGGAAGAGGATATGATTTCCAGTTTGGTCGAGAGTCTCTCAGATCGGCCGATTGGAGGTGCCAACCGGGTTTGGTGATGGTGGGCTTGGACTGGAAGCCTCGGTGTCGTTCGTGGAGTTTAAAGGCGGACCGCTTGACGCCGGGGAGGCTCCTGGGGAGTTGGGTCGGGCGGCGTTGGGCCGGTGGACCGGTGGCTCGATTCGGTCTTTAAGCAACAAGGCATTGGTGGAAGGGACGGGGGCTTGTGGGCCCAAGCCTGGTGGTTTCTCCATCCATGTTCATTGCGTGAAGGAATGGGTGTGTGCTGTCTCTTTAAAGAAAAATAAAAAGAATGGAAAAGAGACAACAATGTACACTGCTTAGGCTCATCGAATCAAGGACATGCAACTATTTTACTAGTCTTGGGGCCTAATTAGGGGCCCTAATTATTTGGCATGCATGACATTTTATAATGCATGCCATTTTAACATTCACTCAACATTACCACCATGGAGCTCACCCTACAAGTATATGAGGTATTTCTCATCTTCAATTTATGTCTGTTGGACACAAAGATGTGCTACATTAAATGGGTCACATATGGGGTCACTTATTTTAATCTACTTAGTTTTTTTGTTTTGAATTGATTGTTGTTTGATTTACAATTAGGAGATACGTCTATCAGAAACCAGCACATATAACATCAGAGACCAGCTGTGTTAAGTTCATAACTCAGGCATTTCTTCACATCAAAAGGGAAATAATGACCTGAGGGCTCCATCAACCTTATTCACAGCAAGGACATGCGAGAACTTGGTATGCTATTTAACTTCAGTCCATTCACTACATTCCATCGAAAAGACCATCGACGCCAACTCCTACAGGAGAAGTAAGGTGAGGTTTGGCATTGCCAGCCACTAAAGAGGTCTTTGTCTCCTACTTCTAGACATCTTCCAGCCAAAAGCAGTGCAGCAAATTAGTCACCTTCTCATCTACCTACTTAACCACTTGTTTTTTGAGAAAGGAGGGGCTCACCAACCTCATTCACACTACTTACCCTTCACAAATTCTGGATCGACTGGTGCGAAGTCTCGATACATGCAAGGTCCCTAAGAAAAACTCTCATCCAAATAATCCTTTTTGCAATTTGTATGTAAGGTTCATTTACATTGCTACCATGGGTTGAAACAATTGAGTGGATTATCATCCAAAAACCGAAAGAGCTTTATGAATGAGAATCTATTCTTTATGAACCGAAAGTCGATTCATCTGAACCAAATGTTTCTCTGTAATGTGTTTGGGGTGTGTGCGCGCGCGCACGCATGTTGTCAAGGTAAAGCGGAACCTTCCTCAAGGCATTCTGTTTTCATGCCCTGCATAAGGCCCTGAAGGAGGGAAGGGTTGCCTGTGACGATGGCATCCACACGCTCGAGAAGCATTCTTTTCATAGATTCAGCATCATCAACCGTCCAGGCATAAACTTTCTTGCCCCTCCTGTCATAACCCAATCTAAATCAGCATCCTTCGCATTTTAGTGGTGCCAAAAGCTATAAGCAGCAATCCTAACATGTTAGAAGTAACAATAACAGATGGATTTTGGGATTGCCAAGATTCAGAAATAAGTAGGCGAGTAGAAGTGTGCTCTTACCCATGCAAGATCCTCATAAGTTTCCGGTCGATTAAAGAATGGTAGACGCTGGCAACTGCAGCACCTTTCATCCTCAATAAGTCACTTCTGGCACCAGTTGAAGGATCCTTCATAACAGTGTAGCCAACCTATAACAGAATAATCAAGGGGAAGAATTTCAGGACATGGGGTTTGGAGGGATGGGGGAAGAGGGGCCTAATATTTGACATGTCAATAAACATTAATCTTTCCTTGCAAAACTGTACTTTAAGGTAATGAAATTTTATAGAATTGGGATGTGCCATGTGCACATGCTATGGAAATGGACACCCCTGAGCAGAGTCTTGTGCACTCATCGGGAGTTTGCTTTTATCTTAGCCATCAATCATGATATATAAGCTACATCTTCAGTCTTTCCTGTCAAATTTAGTCAATAAAGAAAATATTTGTTATGAAGAGAGATGTGCTACCGTGACATCTTTTGATAATTTGATTACATCCCTTCCAACAATGTCACTTTTTGCCCAGATGAGACAATTTTTGCAGCGAGTTTTCTTGACCTGCCAACATTCTCAAATAAGAACACAGTTATGGTGATTTTCCAATTCGATCAGCCTGGCAGTTGGAATAAAATGAACAACAGATGGCAGAAGTAGACATGCTACTTTGTGCCCATGCCCTTACAAGTCCTAAATGCAAGACAAAAAAAATGGTATGCATGATATCTAACTTATATGAAAAGACAGACAATGAAAGACAATTATTCCAATAAAGAGTATATTATAACTGCACAATTTTTCATAAATATTTTCAGCATAGGAATATATAAACAAGGCTGGTCTTGTAGAAATGTAACTGCACTGTGCATATTTCTGGTACGAAGGCTCAGTCCGAATTCTCAACGAGTTTTAAAAAAGAAAAGCAAATAGTGGAACAACTTATCCTTGGATTACAAGCTTGCAAGCAGACCCAAGAATAGAAACATGCTTAGTAACCAATACGAGATAAACCAAGCGAAAATAGGCTTAGCTCAGTTCAGGCTCAGTTATCTTATACTGGCTTAGGCTAGATATATGAGGCACAGTTTTGCATAATACCCCTATCAACAGTTAATGCAATTTGCAAATTGGAGGAAATCGAAAGAGCCATTCTTTCTTCAATGAGACCACCATTTGATTCTCACTGACTGAAAAGGACTCTGAGTTTCTCTTCCAAATTTCTACACCCACCCAGGGCACAAACTAGATGAAATGAACAACATAGAACTTACAACAGACAGTATATCCTTTGCTAAGCCTTTCTCATATGATGGAGGCCCAACTTTGGCATCTAGAATCACCTGCCTGACTGAGTTCGATATCAACTGCAAAAGTTAAATATTAATCACTACTTAGCAACACAAATAGTGGTTGATTAAAAATGCCAAGTGCATATAGGCAAAGTTCTGAATTTTGCCATGTCATTTGGTTGTCCCACAACAAACAAAATATACCTATCAAAAGCAAAGCCCCTAGATAGTTGGAGTTGGGCTGGATGATAGTGGTACAGTATCTAAGCCAAAAGAAGCAAAAGACAAAACAATTCAGTGGAAAGATAGCAGAACTATACCACCAAGGCATCCTCAACTGTCGGAACTTCTTGTTTCTGAAATTTTTGAGATAACTGGAAACCTGCATCCAGTTCCTTTATCTACATGACAAAATAAATA